>NC_133656.1:148908930-149144970 GCF_009905375.1 Apium graveolens
TCTATCTTCATTCATTATTTTTTCCTGGCACAATCTGATCTTTTCCAATAACTCTGGCTGCATTGAGATCTCAAAAAGCTTTTCAGTTCCGGTTTCGGTTACCTTTACTTCTATTTCCATTCTCTCAAAATCCCTTATCAATTCTTCCGAAGTCGTTATCATTCTGAGTCTTTCCTTTCTACTAAGGGCATCAGCCACCACATTGGCTTTCCCTGGATGATAGAGAATCTCACAATCATAGTCCTTGATTAGTTCTAACCATCTCCTCTGGCGCATATTGAGCTCATTCTGCATAAATATGTACTTGAGGCTCTTATGGTCTGTGAAAATCTCGCACTTCTCTCCATATAAGTAGTGCCTCCAAAATTTTAAAGCAAATACTATTGCCGCGAGCTCAAGGTCATGAGTAGGATATCTAACCTCGTATTCCTTCAGTTGTCTCGATGCATACGCGATAACTTTACCGTGCTGCATAAGCACACATCCTAATCCTTTGTGCGACGCGTCACTATATATCACAAAATCTCCTTTTCCGTCCGGTAATGCCAATACCGGAGCCGTTATCAACCTTTTCTTTAATTCCTGAAAACTGTTCTCGCATTTCTCCGTCCATTCAAACTTCTCTGTCTTACGAGTAAGTCGTGTCAAAGGGGCTGCGATCTTCGCAAAGTCCTGTACAAATCTACGATAGTAGCCGGCCAATCCTATGAAACTCCTTACCTCTGTGGGTGTGGTTGGCCTTTCCCAATTTGAGACCGCCTCTATCTTGGAGGGGTCGACCAATACTCCTTCTTTATTGATCACATGTCCTAAAAACTGTACTTCATTCCGCCAGAATTCACACTTCGAGAATTTGGCATATAACTGTTCCTCTCTGAGTATTCCTAAAGCTATCCTCAAATGCTCTGCATGTTCTGCCTCAGTCCTTGAGTAGATCAAAATATCATCGATAAAAACTATCACACACTTGTCTAAGTACTTCTTAAATACTCTATTCATTAAATCCATGAAAGCCGCTGGGGCGTTGGTTAATCCAAAGGACATTACCAAGAACTCATAATGCCCATACCTGGTACGGAACGCTGTCTTGGAAATATCTTCGGGTTTAATCTTTAGTTGGTGATATCCAGTTCTCAGGTCAATCTTGGAAAAATAAACAACATCCTTTAGCTGGTCGAACAGATCGTCTATTCTAGGTAATGGGTACCTGTTCTTTATGGTTAGCTTGTTCAACTCTCGATAGTCTATGCACAACCTCATGCTCCCATCTTTCTTCTTAACAAATAAAACTGGTGCTCCCCACGGAGACACACTGGGTCTTATCATACCCTTATCCAAAAGTTCCTACAATTGGATAGCTAATTCCTTCATTTCTAACGGGGCTAACCGGTAAGGTGCTTTTGAAACTGGCGCCGTCCCTGGGGCCAACTCAATAGCAAATTCAATCACTCTATCGGGTGGTAATCCCGGAAGGTCTTGTGGGAATACATCTTCAAATTCGTTGACTACTGGAATATCTTGTAAGTTGGGCACCTCCTTCTGCGTGTCCACCATATAGGCTAGGTAAGCCTCACTTCCTTTTCGTAGCATCCTTTTGGCCTGGGCCATAGTCAAAAATTTCTGCATCTGCCTCTTTCCTCTAAATATAACTTCTTTCTTCCCGGGGATATTTAACTTAACTTTCTTCCCTTTACAGTCTATCTGAGCATCGTTGCTAGATAGCCAGTCCATTCCGAAAATCACATCAAACTCCCCCAATTTAAAAGGAATCAGATCAACACTGAAAGATTGCTCCCCTATGCCTATCTCACAGGCGGGGTGAATCTGGTTAACAGGAATAATTTCATGATTGGCTATTTCTACTTGTAAGGGTTCTATCAAGGGTTCAGCCTTAAGTCTTAACTTACGCGCAAGGTCCTTTGATATAAAAGATTTAGTTGCTCCCGAATCAAATAAAACATTTGCACTGACTGAATTTAGAGAAAGGGTACCTGCTATCACATCTGAATCTTTCATAGCATCCTGGACTGTCATGTTGAAAGTCCTCGCAGTAGGTGGCTTATTAGAAGCAGCCCTGCTTGCTCCCGAATCAAATAAAACATTTGCACTGACTGAATTTAGAGAAAGGGTACCTGCTATCACATCTGAATCTTTCATAGCATCCTGGACTGTCATGTTGAAAGTCCTCGCAGTAGGTGGCTTATTAGAGGCAGCCCTGCTTGCTCCCGAAGCTGCTGGTTTGTTCATTGGGCATTCCCTCTTCCAATGACCTGGGCGTCCGCACTGATGACAAGTGGTGGTTGGAATGACGGCAGGGGCTGACGAAGGGCATTTGTGAGAATAGTGGCCCACTTGCCCATAGTTAAAGCAGGTTACTGGCTTTCCCTTACATTCCCCAGAATGCATTCTTCCACAAGTGTTACAGGTTGGCAATGGGGGTCGATACTGGTTGGAATAAGACATTCTAGACTTCTGGCCGCTCTGGCTCACATTCATGCTCATTGGCCGCTTAAACCCAGTTTTCTTTCCCGATAGGGACACTGCTCCTCGATTAAATCTAGTTGGGAAGCTCCTTCCTGCTGAACCCCCACCCATGCTCATACTTTTCCTCTTTATTCCCTTCTTCTCTCTTTCCTTCTGCATCTGTTCACTTCCGGCTTCTACAATCGTTGCCTTTTACACCAGAGTGGCATAGTCCGTAAGCTCAAGGATTGCCACCCTATTCTGAATCCATGGTTTCAGTTCCTGCTGAAACCTCCTAGCTTTCTTTTCTTCGGTGCTCACAAACTCCGGCACAAACCTTGATAACTCAGTAAATTTCGCTTCGTACTCTGCTACAGACAAGTTATTATGCTTTAGCTCCAAGAACTTGAGCTCCATCTGGTTTTCCATAAACCTCGGGAAATACTTCCCCAGAAACAACTGACTAAATCTCTCCCAGGTTATAATAGCGTCTGTCTCCATATTTTTCTTGGCCTCCCACTAGTAGTTAGCTTCTCCTTTCAGAAGGTAGGTAGCAAATACAGTCTTCTGTGCCTCCTCGGTACTTAAAATCTCAAAAGATTTCTCCATTTCCTTTAACCACGCCCTTGCCTCAACTGGGTCGGCTGATCCGTGGAACTCAGGGGGCTTTAGGGACTTAAAAGCCCTGAAAGAGTTTGCCACTGAATTGTTACTTCCTTGAGGGGGTGGGTTGGGGGTTGACGTTCCAAATTCTGCCTTAGGAGTTGCATGAACTGGCTCATGGGATCCATGCCTGGGTTTGGTACTGGTTGCTCAACCTCGGTTTCTCCTTCTTCAGCCTCTATCTCAAATCCCTCAATATCATATGTTTCCTCTTCCTCTTCATACAGGGAGTCATCCTGTTCCACATAATCCTCATCTTCCTCTTCACTGTGTTCTTGGTTTCTATTGTCCTGATTATGGCTTCCCTGGTCCTCAGATCCAGGGTTCGCCCTAGTTCCAATCTTTCTTGGCGGCATGATTCTGATAATAATAAAAACAATTATTGGGAAAATTCAACGTTAGGTCACAATCATATACAACATTGTGCCTTGCACAGCTCTTATAATGGGGAGAACGTATATCGCAATTCTATTATTTTAAGAAAGTTCTAATACGAAGTGCAGTAATAATAATGATAAAAACAGTGATCCCGTCACTATGGAACTGAACCGAAAGGAAACAAATATATACATAATGCGAGAAATACATAGTTTGATCTGGTCAAAAGTACAACAGTGTTACAGTCATCTGTCCCAAAAGTGATACACAAGAGTCTATCTGTCTAGTCAGAAAAAGGGATGCTATATACAAGTCAACTATCCCGGAAAATTGGCTCTTACTAAGGCCTCGGCTAACTAGACAACTAGATTATTCCATCATCAATCCTGAATCACACACCGGAGCGGGTCAGCTCCCAAACCCTTTCCATCGCACGACGGAAGATATAGTCGGTCTGCCGCCTGGAGATCCTACCATGCCTGTCCCCCTGGAGCGATCTGAGCCTCGCTCGGGATGTGAGCTCTATCCCCGTAAGCTCCCTCCTCAAGGATCGGGGTATAGAAGCCCTAGTCTCATAAGCTCGGGTACGCCTACCCGCCCTCTCTGCATCCAACTCCCTCCTGGCCTCATCCAGTCGGCCCTCGGCAACAGCCACTCGGGTCCTCAATACATCCTGAACATATCCATGAGCTAACGAAGACTGCCTGTGGGCAGGGTCAAGAGGTGGTGAATCCGGAGCCGCTGAGGGTGCCTCCTCGGTCTGCCTAGGCTCGGAAGTATGGGTCTCTGAGCTGTCATCATCAGGAATCCAAGATAGTGGTGGAGGGGTAGGGGCTCTAACCACCGGAAGTGTGGGTAATGGGATACCAACATACACTACCATAGGTCCAACACGCTCCTCAGCTACTGGGACCTCATCCGGGTCCTCCTCATCTGGAATAGCAATAACCTCTGTCTTTGACTCCTCTGAGGGGTCCTCCTCATCTGAAATAGCAATGACCTCCGTCTCAGGCTCCTCTGAGGGGTCCTCCTCATCCTCCTCCATCTCAGGCTCCTCCTGATCCTCAACATCTAGCAATGCCTCATCATGCTCACGCTCGAACATCTCAGGGTCCTCTATCTCAGGCGCCTACACATTAAACGAGCTAAGTTACTATCATGATACTTATAAGGGTTCTCGTAAGGGTTTTAACTGTCAGCACTACTTTAAGTAGTCCGACCATGAACTTGGCAAGAGTTCTTATTATCTTTGTGAGTTTGTTATTATATCGACGCATCATCTCTGAGGTTTATAACGCTTAGCTCTGATACCATTTCTGTAACACCCCCAGATCCGGGGTCGGGGATCCGGGTTGTCACGGTCTTTCTTTCCACAATATCACTTCACTAAATTAATAATAAATAACCTCATGCTGTGACCCCACACTAACACACACCACAACTCGTTATAGTCTCAGAGATGAAATTGAAATAAGTACAAGTCTTTGAATCCAGCATTTAAAAGTTATTACAACCTAAAATGATTACTTGATAAATTTACAGTTAATTGCCATTATCTGCCACAAGTTATAATTATACATAATTTGATTCTCAAAAGTAGATGGTCTGAACTACAATGGATCTACCTCTGCAGCTATAGCAGCTACAACATCATCGGGAAGACGCGGGACGCTTCCCACGCGCTTGCGCTGGGTCTGCTGGAGTCTGGCCATCTCTCGTAACTGTTGTTGTGTGATGAAGAAATAAAGCAAGAGTGAGCCTTACAGCTCGCAAGATAATACATAGTGATAACAATAATATAAGTATCTAAATGGATACTTACTAGAATCTTTATCATAAGTAAAGTAATTACTTACTGGATATAAGTTTTAAAAGAAGATGAAGTTACCAATTACTTCACTATACTTATACCATTTTTTTTGAAATCTACTTGAACTACTACTGTGCGAAGTATAATAAGATTCACGAGGTCATCCCATAGATGAGACCACAAATAAAACTTAAAAATATTTGATCTTTGAAATATTTTGAAAAGAGATGAAGTTACGAGATACTTCATTCAATGGATACACCAGTAAAAATGTTTGACCCTGTCAATGCTTCGGCAACCACCCATTAGTAGCCTTTCAATCGAAATGCTACGGGTAGTGTTGCAGAATTATCCAAATGGATGATGAACTCATTACGGGAGTTTACCGCGCCAGGAAGACCACTTACGATGATCAGTGATAGTAGTACAACCCCACCATTTTCTACATGTAGAGGAGAACCTGTCGGATTTACTTGTCAACTGAACACTGAACTCCTAAGGAATGGACCGCCTTAGCGGAACTTCCAGGCCATTTGGGCCAATATAATAAGGCTGGGCCGGCGCTACTCGACCACTTACGCCACTCCTAGTTCAGATGAAATCCATGACTCTGAAACGTAAAGCTCGTTCCCCCTTTCCCCAAGTAGAAACTTGTTGATACGGCTTCACCAAGAAGTCGTATCTAGTTGGAAAGGAAAACTCACCGATATTTCCCAGGCGATGCCTGTTAATGGATTAACTTGTTCCAAGAATTTTACTTCCCGAATATTGGGTAAGTAATCAAAAACTCTTTTACCAAGACAGCAACCTTGTTGCGAATATAAAATACACCACAGAGCCGGATTCCCCAGGTTTTGAGCGAGTATTTAAATCCCCTTAAAAAGGAAGATCTTAAATATAAAAATGAGTTTTGGGATCCGCTCTAACTTTTAAAAATCATTTTGAAGACTCGAAAACACTTTAAAGAGTGTTTGGAGTAAAACTGATTTAATGAAGTAAATCAGTCCCCAGTATATTTAGAAAATGTCTGAATATTATTATTTAAATAATATTCCCACAAAGAATTATCTTTATAAAAATAATTGAAGTAGAAGTATTAAAACTTATACTTGAAACGAGTATTAAATAATCAAAGATATACTTATATGAAAGTATTATCTTTATTTGAATAATCGAAAATAAGTTTGATTATTGACACCTTATTCTTTAATAAAATAAAGAATATACCACAGCAAATAATCGGAGTCATAGATCCTCAAATGAATATTCAAATAATATTCAGATAAATAAATAAAAGGAGTCATAAGTCCCCGAATGAATATTCAAAATGATATTCATTTAATAAAATAAAAGGAGTCATAAGTCCTCGAATGAATATTCAAAATAATATTCATTTAATATAAAGGAGTCATACGCCTTCGAATAATATTCGAAATAATATTCAATAATAAAATAAAGTTAAAGTTATCGAATAAACCTTATTCGATTAATAGTTTTGAAAACTATGACCATATATATATATATAAGTATATATATATATATCCATATATACAAAATCTACTCGGGATCCTCGACTCCCGGTTTTAGAAAATGTTTTCACCTTTGGGTCCCTGTACTAAGGGTATATGCAAATTACCGCTATCCTCTAGCATAGGTATTATCAACTGAATCAACAGATATATATATGGAAAGAATGCGAAACATGCATGCATATATATATTTACCATAGCAGCATGCTTCAATATATTGCATCATTTGCTAATTAACCAACATGCATCTATCGCAAGATAATGCAAATACATATATTCATCACAACAACAGTTATAACGGGTAGAAAACTTGCCTGAGCGACTTGGGGTGATAAAAGGCTCGGGACGAGTCTGGTAACCTATAAACAACAAGTAAGTTGGAATTAAACCAAAATCACTTGTAAATCTATACTTTAACTAACTTAGACTCTAACGCTTGTTTTGCGCTCACTGATTCGCTTAAGTCACTCGGGTACCCTCGGCTCCACCATTTTTAATAATTTAACCTTTACGAGTTTTAAGGCGATTCCTTCGCGGGTGTCTTACCAACTGCCTAACACACTTACCAGAAATGTTTCATACATTAATTAACCCTTTTTGGTCTTTAACCTATGTTTCAAAGTAAGGCGAGGGAAAAAGTTTCGTTCGCGAAACACCGTTACTTGAAACGGTCATTTCTCCTAAACCGTGCATCGGAATCGAACGAACTACATATCAAAACGAAGCTCGTAACATGAGCTATCTAATAATGGCAGTGGTAATAATCTAGAAGGGGGTTCTCGGGTCCTAATGCTATGCACAAAAACATTCCAAAGAAAATCGGACGTTACGACGGCTATGTTTACGCGATTTCCCAATTTTAAGCCATTCAAAACCAACCACAAACCAACCTCAAATCCAACATACAACCAACATCCATCCTTATCACATCATAACAACCCCAACCAATTCAATTTAATCATTCATACTTATGCCTAAGCTTAACTTTAATCATACTTAAGTTCTTTTAATCAAAACCACAACATTTACCATTCCATTTCACTACCATTCCAAATCCCAAACTCTAAATCACCACAACAAGCTACAATATCATCCTACTAATTAAAATCATCTTATAATACATAGGGATCTAGGGTTTGGAGATGGTATACCTTCCTTGAAGTGGTGGGAGGAGCTAGGAAGCCTTAAGAAGCTTTGAGAAGTCTTAGGAAAGCTTGGATCTTCAAGAAAAACAAGAAAACTTCAAGTTAAAAAACTTGAAAACACTATTCATAGTCTTCTTCTTTGATTAAATGAAGAAGATTGAGAAGGAATTAATGGCTTAAACTCATGATATAGCCCTAACTAAGCATGAAGATGGTTAGGGAATTATCTTACCAATTTAGGAAGCTTGGATCTTTGATTTTGAATTTTTCTTGCCTTTTGAGTAGTGAAAAGCCGTGAGCAATGAAGAAATAATGCCTTGGTTCTTTTTGATTTTTGATGAAGAATGAATTTACTTGGCTTGGTTGCTTGGTTTTTGTATTTGATTTAGTCAATTACCTTTTTGCCCTTGAATTTGTGTGGTTACAAAGCCACCACACCTCCTTCCTTCCCATGTCATGCTTATGTCATCCCCATGATGTCATCCTCCCTTCCTTGTCCTCTTTCTATTGGTTGGATGACATCATTCCCACTAATCCCTTTGATTAACTTCCTAATCGTTTGCCTAATGACCGCTATCTGTTATACGGTTCGCTTAACTTTCGTTCTCGTTTATCGTTTGAAGGATCATACCCGGGATCTTATTACTTAGGTTCCCTTAACCTTTCTCAATACATTATATTCCTTTTTATGATCCTCTATTATAATCCTTTAATTTAAATCCTTTTTATCCTGTTACCTTATACTCAATTCTCTCCGTATCTTGTGGATTTCCGGGAAAAACCAAAGTGTTCGGAATTGGATTCTGACGATCTTTACATACACTTATATACTACATAGAGTACTAATAATATCCCAGAATATCCATAACAGAACCCCTACATAGTGTGGCGTGAAAAGTTTCTTCATTCAGCTAAAACACTATTCACAAGGGTTACAAAAAGTTGAAAATTTTGGGGTTATTACCTTTTTATTTGAAACCTTGGCACAGATACAAACTGAGGCCCTCTTTTTCTTCAATTGTTTTATAGATCGTTCTGCAACATGTTTTGAATTATTTAAAAAAGAGATTGATCATGCTGGAGCTCCATCTGAATTGCATTTTGTGCAAGATCTTCTTGTACACAGTAAGATTGGGTACACATTAACACAGCCTGAAGTCTTTTTGAGTCAACAAGTTCTGACGTTTTGGCGGACTGGGCACTTTGATGATGGTGGTAAACATGGCACTCCCGGTATTGTTTTTGAAGTGGGTGATTCATCTTATGTAGTCACTCCTGGTACAATACGCAAAGCTCTACATCTCCCAAAAAATTGTACTTTTTCAACTCCAGAGGAATCAACACTTCAGGAGTTAATGGTTGATTTGGGATATGAAAAGAGTTTGGCAAAGCTTGGGCAGTTAAAAAGGGCTAATATCAGAAGAGAATGGAGTTTCTTCTTTGACTGCATCACCAAAGCTTTTGGGAACAAATGTTCGAATTTTGATGCTATCCCAATTCTGAGTCAGCACATAGGGTATGCTATTATCCATCAAACTCATTTTGATTTTGCAACTGGAATAATTGGTTCTATTGGGGATAGGATGATAGAGGATAGAAATGTTGTCTATTTTGCTAGATTCTGTCAACTTATATATACTTTTTGTACTGATGAACCTCAATTAGTCAGTTCCTCAACCCCACCTTTTAGAGTTGCAAAATGATACTTTAATGATCTGGTAAATGCTGATACAAAGAAAATAGTGGTTAGACCATTACAGATTCCTCCGTCTGTAAAACAGATCCTAGTAAATGCTGATCCTGATACTTATAGATCTGTTTACTTTGATGTCCAACCAACCACAAACACCCAAAAACCATCATCCTCAGCACCTACCACTCATACTACTCAACCTACCCTCAGGACTTATCTCAAATTCTATCTCTTTACTTCACAGACAGTTCAACCCTCATCCTCCAAGCCAAAGAGGACAAAAACTATTCCTCAAACACCTCAAAAGAGGAGGAGGACTGTACTGAGAGATTAATCTGATACTGAGGAACAGGTTCCTTCTTCAGAACCTGTTGTAGGTGAAGCTGAGAAAGTGACTTCTCAAAAGGATTCTGGAATTGGGGGATCTAGGCTTCTCAAACGGCTTAGAAGAATGACAGTTCCTGAAACTCCCAAGGAATCCAAATCAACAACGAGATACAAGAAACAGAGGACAAAAAGGCCAGTTTCAGATGATGAAGAGGAAG
Organism: Apium graveolens; assembly: GCF_009905375.1. Lineage (NCBI taxonomy): Eukaryota > Viridiplantae > Streptophyta > Magnoliopsida > Apiales > Apiaceae > Apium > Apium graveolens. Next base: position 148,919,157 of record NC_133656.1, read on the forward strand.
CAGCTAAGGAAGGGGATCAGGAATCTCTGATCTCACAAGATAAGGAATTTGCTCCAGTCATTTCTTCTCCATCAACTCCATCAACTCCATCTCAGGAAGCTGTTTCTGAAAAGGCTAACACACCCTCTGTGTCTTCTGTTGATCCAGGCACAAGTGCTGATATTGATGTTCAAAACTTGGTTGTGCCTGCAGTAATTCTCTTAGAAGCTCCAACAACAAATATTCCTTCCACAACACCTGTTACTGATGCTGTTCAAACTCCAGAGTTATCACCAACACCTTCTCTGCATCAAGATGCTGATGATCAGAATTTAGGTGAGCATCAGGATATGGCTGTTGATCAGAACTTAGAACAAGATCAGCAATTAGAGGATGCTGAAGCCTCCATTGCTACTTACACTGTTGTCTTATCAGAAGATACTGATCCTTTAAGTTCTGATGCTGCACATGCTGGAGATACTGGTGATGCTACTCCAACTGCTCATGTTGTAGATACTGATGCAGCAGGTCCTTCTGGACATACTCCTCAACAGACTCTTCCTAAGTCTGAATTGGTTAAGCAGTTTATTACCGGGGAAGCACCAGTACCTTGGAGTGAAACTCCTGCAGGTCAGGAGTGGACTAAGGAATGAAACTCAGTTTCATGTGTTCCAACTGAAAAACATCTTGCTGAGCACTTGACTAAAGCTGATGCAATGTTAAATTCTGATGATTTTAAAACCCAGCTTAGGGTCACTGCATTGAGCACTAAACATCTACAAGGTCTTCATTCAACTACTCATGCAGAGCTACACAAGATTCAGGAGAACTTTATCAAACAAGAACAAGTTTGGAAAATTGATAAGAAAAAGTTCTTCCAACCTACCATTGACAGGATTGCTTATATTGAGAAGACTCAAGATCATCAACAAGCTCAGATTGATGAAATTCTGACAAATCAAGCTTCTCAGCAATCACAACTTACTGAAATCCAATCCTCAGTGGAATTACTTATCTCTCTTTTACTACCTGCTGATGCCAAAAAGGGGGAGAAGGTAATTAAGTCCAAATGCAAAACTAACAAGACACTGCAAGGAAAGGATGATGGAAATGATGACCAAGGAAACTCTGGAATGGGTAGCGGTCATAGTCAAGGTAGAAGGTTTACATCAAGATAAGCTAGTCACAGGACAAGTTCTGATACTGGGAAAAGAATAAGTTCTGCTGCTGGTAAAAAGTTAAGTTCTGATGAACTTTTAGATCTTGATGAGGAAATGTCAAGACGGTTATTTCTTCAGGAAAATCCAGGAATGGACTTGGAAAGTTTAAAGGAAGAAGAAGCCAGACTTAAATCAGAGAAAGTCACATCCAAATCTGAAGCTTCTGGTAAAAAGTCACTTCCAAAACTCAAAGGCATTGTGATCAAAGAAAGGACACATACTGAAGCAACATTGGCTAGATCACAACCACAGATAGATCCAAGATCCAAGGGTAAAGAAAAGGTTGGTGAACCTATCAAGGTTTATGTACCTCCTGAGGATGAAGAAATTACTGATGAAAAGGATGATCTTGCTCTGACTTCAAGAAAAGTTCTCAAAACAACCTCTGACATGGCTCAAGTTGTTCAGAGTCAAGAAATTGTAAGTTCTGATATTCAAAAGAAGCAAGTAACCTCTGACACAGCTCAAGTTAACTTGATATCAGAAGATAGACCAAAGACACTCCTACCAGGATTCACTAAAGCAAAACAGACTCAATCTTTGAAGACCACTGCAAGTGGTTTTGAAGCAAGAGTAGTTACTGGAAAGGAAGCAAGAGATAAAACTGGATTGGGAAGTGTTGATGAAAGAAGAGTACACAACACTACCAATGATCCAACTTCCTTGAGTGAACCAGGTATTGGAGCAACTCCTGAGAGATTGAATCAACTGGAATCTGTACAGATACCATACCTACTTGAAAGAATACATCATGTTGTATTTCATGATAAATGGTAGGGTTTATCATATAAGATAAAATGCCATTCCATTGAAGTATTTTGAAGAATTGGAGCATGTACTTTTCTTACTTCAAGTGGATGACAGAATAACAGGGACTGCTGCAAACTACTTAAAAGAACAGATTCAGAGATAGAAAAGGCTTTATTCTGTTAAGTCTGACAGCACATATGTTCCAAAGTACAGAGATCACAATGGTGATATTGTTGATATGAAGCCTAATACTGCACAGATCAGAACATATCTTGGTATTAAGGGACTTGAATTCAATCTGGAGTCTGACAAAGCTTATGTCATAAGACTAGATCAGGAGTTGAGAAAAGCAAAGATCAATGATCTCAGAGCTGCAATCTTTCAAACTGGTGAAGATACTGCAGAGCTTAAAGTTGTCAAAAGGAGAATGATTGATGAACTCAGATATGCTGAGAAATGTTTGTTGAAGAACTATCTCAGAACAACTCCTGACATCAGAGAGATCAGATGATGAAGCCAAGTCGAAGATCTACAACTGCTTAAATTCTGATATTTGTACAGACTGAAGTTGTTATCAGAAGTTGAATATTGGTAAAGCTTTCAGGACTGTAAGTTGTAGTTATCTAGTCTAATTCTCATGCATTTGTACTTAATGTTTTTGACATCATCAAATATCTGTTAAACTTGTATATTATGCTAATTTACAAGTTGGGGGAGATTGTTAGATATATTTGATAATGTCATGGCTAATATGTTTTATGTTTAGCTTTCAGATCTTACTTGAACAGGATAAATCAGTACTTAACTGTTCATCAGTACTTATACTGGAAGTCAGGACTTAAGGATATCAGTACTTATATTATCAGGAGATAATCATCAGAAGTTAGATATCAGAACTTAAGTGCTGAAGGACGATCAGATAAGGACAGTAGCTGATTAAAGGAAAGAAGATCAAGATAAACATAAGAAGAGATATGCATGAAGAAGGAATTCCGTGAAGAATGGAATACTTGGAAGAAAAGATATCTGATTGATATATTTTAGGAAGCAGAATTATATTCCATATCAATTAGCGATTATCTTGTAACTGTGTAGTATATAAACACAGACATAGGGTTTACACTATAAGTGTTATCATTATTCGAGAAGATTATTCATTGTAACCCTAGCAGCTCTCGTGATATTGTTCATCACTGAGAGGTAACAGTTCCATACTGTAACAGAGTTTATTGTTTCAATAAAGTTTGTTTTCTGTTACTTAAGTTCTTAAAGTTCGATTTGAGTGTACTATACACTGTATTCACCCCCTCTACAGTGTGTGTGTGATCTAACACACTGTGTGTGTACCCTGTGCATCCCCAGAGGTTTTTGATTTCTTCTTTCTGGTATAAGTTTGGGGTGAGCTTGTGTCCCTAACCCTCTTGGCCTGTGCTCTTGGTTGAGAGCTTTGTTCAATAGCTACATCCTTTTGGGAGGATGCAGCTAGAAGTGAGCTTTTGTCCCTTTTAAGCACTACAGTTTGTTGGGAAACTGTAGTGTGGCTAGGCTGGGATTCAGTCAACTCTCCAACCTTATTCTTGGGGTTTTTTTATGTTCACCCCTTCCCTCACCTGACTTACCCTCCTTCACACTCCCCTCTTTGGCTTTTGTGGATTTTTCAACTGGCATCTTTTGAGAGACACCAGTGGGGATTTTCTTTGATTTGGATTTGGAAATAGTAGTAGGTCTGGCAGCTTTGGTAGGCAACTGTTTGGTCATTGTCACAGTTGCCATAGCTACTCCTGAACTCAAAGAAATTGTGGAGATTGGAAGAGTTGTAGGGATGGATGAACTTACTTCACTTACCTGAGGTGCTTGCATTACAGGGAAGTAGAACATTGGCACATCCTTGTGATGATTGGCCCTGTTCAGGTCTGCAATGAGCCTTCTCTCTTGAACCCAACAATCCAGTTTGTTGTTAGGGTTCTCAAGCACAATCTCTTCACAGAGGTGGTTAGCCAATAACATAAAAAATCTAGCATAATACACATTCTTACCTCTTTTAGCTAACTCACCTAATTTAAAACCTAACTCAAACAAAATAAGGTCACTGAAATTATAAAATTTATCTGTAACTGGCATATATAGCATGTTAAGCATGGAAATATTCACTGAATTAAAATTACTGATCTTTCCTGAGAAAACCTTTGTAATAACATCACACAAGAAACTCCACTCCTTCCTAAGACCCATTCTCCTAATATCACTCAGTTTAGAAGTAGGAAGTGCATGGAATTAAGCATATTTATAATATCAGTGTCATTGTGTGGTGAAGTCACATTGTTATCAGGAATTTTAAAACATGCTTTTATCACATCACTATTGATACAGAATTCTTTACCTTTGATGGTTAGAGTGATGGTCTTATCTGTAGAGTTGCAGGTAGCAATGGTCCACATCTCTTCAATAACTTCACAGAAGATTGTGGGTGATTCCAGCATGGCATAATTGAGCTTGCAATTCTTCACAAATTCCATCATCTTGTGATAGTCATCCGATTGCTGAATACCCTTGTTAACTAATGCAGTGAAATTGTTCTTCTCATAAATGAACCCAGTTTGAGACATGATCTTTACTACAGGTGCCATTGTTAGAGATTAAGAACTTGAAGAGAAGGAGAGTAGGTGTTTGAGAGAGAATGAAATTAGAGCAGTTGAATTTGAGAATGATAAAAGAGAAGCAATTGCAATGAAATAAGCTTTTATACTATCTCAAAAATAATTGATAAAAATGATAAAGTAAAATAAAGTAACCAATAGTAATTGCCTAAAATAGCCGTTTAAAAAATAAACTGTAAAAATTCCACCCATTATCCATCATGTAATGCTTATAAACTGTAAGTATACTCGATGGATAATGTACAGGGAATTAACGACTGAGATTAAGACAATTTGACGGATGAGGATAGACTGTTATCCGTCGAGACATAAAATATTCCAGAAAAGTAATTGATTTTTATTAGTAAATCGTATATCGACGGATGACCAAACTCGATGGATAAGGGTCATCCGTCGAGATATAAATTTTGACTTAGCCAAAATTTCATCCAAGACTGAAAAATCAATTAAATTTCTGGCTGCATTTCAACTTGCAAAATAACTCAGATTAATTTAAGAGTAATTAAGCATACCTAACTTACTTACCAACCTTGAAAAGGTGGATTCATCCAGTGGCTTGGTAAAGATATCTGCAAGTTGCTTCTCACTTGGAACAAAATGTAGCTCCACAGTACCATTCATTACATGTTCCCTTATGAAATGGTACTTGATATCTATGTGCTTTGTCCTTCAATGTTATACTGGATTTTCAGTGATGGCAATTGCACTTGTGTTGTCACAAAAAATAGGAATCCTCTCAACTTGCAAACCATAGTCTAGCAATTGATTTCTCATCCATAAAATCTGTGCACAGCAACTGCCAGCAGCAATATATTCAGCTTCAGCTGTGAAAGTAGAGACTGAATTTTGCTTTTTACTAAACCAGGACACAAGCTTGTTTCCTAGAAATTGACAGGTTCCTGTAGTACTCATTCTATCAATTCTACAACCTGCATAATCTGCATCTGAATAACCAGTTAGATCAAAACCAGAATCTCTAGGGTACCAAATGCCAAGGTTTGGTGTTCCCTTGAGATATTTGAAAATTCTCTTAATAGCTATTAGGTGAGATTCTCTAGGATCAGCCTGAAATCTAGCACATAAACATGTAGCAAACATTATATCTGGCCTACTAGCTGTTAAGTACAGAAGTGAGCCAACCATGCCTCTATAACTTGAAATATCCACAGACTTTTCAGTGGTGTTTAATTCAAGCTTAGTTGCTATGGCCATGGGAGTTTTTGCAGATGTGACATCCATTAGATCAAACTTCTTTAAAAGATCAGAAATATATTTAGTTTGACTAATGAATATTCCATCACTAACTTGCTTAACTTGTAAACCAAGAAAGTAAGTTAGTTATCCCATCATACTCATTTCATACTTACTTTGCATCAATTTGGAAAACTTTTTGCAAAGTTTCTCATCTGTAGAGCCAAAAATAATATCATCTACATAAATTTGAACAAGTATACTAGAGCCATTAACATTTCTGAAAAATAAAGTTTTATCTACAGTACCTCTTGTGAAGTGATTTTCCAAAAGGAACTTTGATAAAGTGTCATACCAGGCTCTAGGTGCTTGCTTCAGTCCATAAAGTGCTTTCAAAAGATAATAGACATATTCTGGAAAATTTGGATTTTCAAAACTAGGAGGTTGACTGACATAAACTTCTTCCTCCAAATCTCCATTCAGAAAGGCACTTTTGACATCCATTTGATAGACCTTGAAATTGGCATGGGCTGCATAGGCTAAGAAGATTCTGATGGCTTCAAGTCTTGCAATATGAGCAAATGTTTCATCAAAATCTATTCCTTCTTGCTGACAATAGCCCTTAACAACCAATCTAGCTTTGTTCCTGACTACTATGCCATTTTCATCCATCTTGTTTCTGAATACCCACTTAGTGTCTATTGGGTTCTTTCCTTTAGGCTTGGGTACCAGCTTCCATACATTGTTCCTTTTAAATTGGTTTAGCTCCTCCTGCTTAGCTAAAATCCAATCAGGATCCAACAAAGCTTCTTCTACCTTCTTTGGTTCTTCTTTGGAAAGAAAGCTGTTGTATAGATGTTCTTCCTGAGTTGCTCTTCTTGTTTGAACTCTAGAAGAAACATCACCAATGATAAGCTCAAAGGGGTGATCTTTTGTCCATTTCCTTTGTTGAGGTAGATTAGCTCTAGATGAAGAAACCTCATTGTTGTCTTGATGTGTGATTGATTTTTGATTGTTAGAAACTCCCCCTGAGTTTGTGGATCTTTGATTTGAGAAAGGGAAACTTTCTATAGGTGATCTATCATGACTTCCTGCTTCTTTTGATAACCCGGCAGATTGTGAATTTTGAGTACCGACAGATGAAGCTGGTTGTCTCCTGACGAATAACGCAGATTGCCTTCCGACGGATGAAGCATTATATAACTCGACAGATATTGAGTTTTGTGCTTCATTGGTAGTAGATTTATCTGCATTATCCCTAGACACTGTTTCTTGATCACTTTCATCATCACTGTCATCACTAACCATCTCCACATTGCCGAATTTGAGGCTCTCATGGTAATCTCCATCTTTCAGTCCTTCAATCTTTTTATCATCAAACACAACATGTATTTATTCCACAATAATGTTGGTTCTTAGATTGTAGACTCTATATGCTTAACCAACAGCATATCCAACAAAAAATCCTTCATCCGCTTTAGCATCAAACTTCCCATTTTGGTCAGTTTGATTTCTCAGAATATAGCATTTACAGCCAAAAACATGAAGAAAGTTTAGAGTTGGCTTCTTGTTCTTGAACAATTGATAGGGAGTCATGCATCTTGCTTGATTAACCAGGGAAATATTCTGAGTGTAGCATGCAGTATTTACAGCTTCAGCCCAGAATTATGTTGGCAGTTTAGATTCTTCAAGCATTGTCCTTGCAGCTTCAATAAGTGATCTGTTCTTCCTTTCCACTACTCCATTCTGTTGTGGAGTCCTTGCTGCTGAAAACTCATGCAGAATCCCATTTTCCTCACAAAATGCTCTCATGACAGAATTCTTGAACTCAGTTCCATTGTCACTCCTGATTCTTCTAACCTTGAAATCAGGATGATTATTGACTTACCTTATGTGATTGATGATGATTTCACTAGCCTCATCTTTAGATTTTAGGAAATATGTCCAAGAGAACTTTGAGAAATCATTTACAATTACTAGGAAAAATCTTTTCCTTGAGATGGACAATACATTGACTAGTCCAAACAAATCCATGTGAAGCAGTTGTAAAGGCTCTTCAATTGTTGAATCAAGTTTCTTCCTGAATGATGCTTTAATCTACTTCCCCTTTTGGCAGGCATCACACAGTCCATCCTTTGAAAACTCCACTAGAGAAATGCCTCTGACCAGTTCTTTCTTTACCAGCTCATTTATGGTCTTGAAGTTTAAATGGGATAGCTTTTTGTGCCATAGCCAACTTTCATCCTGACTTGATTTACTGAGAAGACAAGTTACAGATTCTGCATTGGATGAGTTGAAATCAACTAGGTACACATTTCCTTTTCTCACACCAATGAGAACCACTTTGTTGCTTCTTTTATTAGTCACAACACAGGCTTCTAAGTTGAAGGTTACTGAATTGCCTTTATCACAAAGCTGGATGATACTCAACAGATTGTGTTGAGACCATCCACTAAAGCAACCTCCTCAATGATGACATTGTCCTTTGAAATCAAGGCATATCCCACAGTAAAACCCTTGCTGTCATCTCCAAAAGTAATACTTGGGTCAGCTCTCTCCTTGAATTCCGTGAGCAGGGTAGAATCACCAGTCATGTGTCTCGAACAACCACTATCCAAGTACCAAATATTCTTTTTGTTTCCCTGCACACATCAAAATCAAATCAAGTTGATTTTGGTACCCAAGTTTCCTTGGGTCCTGCCTTGTTAGCTTTCTTTTTCTGTTTCTTAGACTTTATCTCATTTGACTTGGGAATTTCAGATTCATCCTTAGTCATTTGAGTTGGGCCTTTAAAACCATTTATTGCAACGAAATTATCATGCATATTATGACTAACAGGAAATGGCATGCTATGGGTAAACATGTTATTCCAGTAAGGCATGCTAAATGGCATTTGTGGCATACTATATGCAGCATAATAAGGATTAGGTGCAAATGGCATATTAGCAAACTGTGCATTCATGTTCTGTGTAGACATAGCATTAACAGGCATGGGAGGCATGGCATTCATGATAGGAAATTGAGGTTGGACAGACATGGAAGTAGGCATGGCAGATTTACAATTAACAGACAGATGATTTACACTACCACACTTGACACAGATTTTTCTAGGAGCATATTTATCAGGTATGTAGTTATTGTGTTTGTTAATCCCTACTTTACCATTCCTATTGTTTTTCCTTTTAGTCTCTGTTTTTACCTCAATATTTTCAAGTCTATCACTTAACTGTTTGACAGTCATGTGACCAACATTAGCCTTTTTCCCTTTCTTAACTTGACTCGACTCTCCTGAAACAAAGTTCTTGGAAACAGACCCATACTTCTCATTCATCTTAACTAGTTTGGATTTACTAATGGGCTTGCTCACAGCCCACGGATGAGGATTTTCATCATTCGACGAATAACACTTTTTGTTATCTGACGGATAGTCCTCATCATCCGTCGAGTCAACATCTGTTAGCAGTCCATCTACCAAATTAGGTTCTAGTTTCTCTTTGTTCTTTTTCCAGGCTTCATCACAGAAGGACTCGATTCCTTGAACTTTGGTGATTTGAGCATGGACATCTCTGGATGTTTTCCATGCTTTAATCACCTCTTGTTCACGCTCGAGCTGCTTCTTCAAAATCTCTTCCTTCTTTAAGGACTCAGTTAATTCCTCCTTAGCAATCTTACACTCAATTCTTAATTTCTCAAAATCAATAAACTGAGACTCAAGCACATTATTTCTCTCACTCAAAAACAAATTATTTTCTTTGATTTTAGCATTTTCTTTAGTAAGAGACTTAAGTGTAACACGCAAATGATATAAATCTGTAGACATGTCATTTATGGCATCATTACACTCAGCTTTAGATAAATGTGCAAGGTTTGTAGTAATTACCTGATTGCTTGAGGAACTTGTCTCTGTCTCATTAGACTTGGCCATTAGGGCTAGATTGACATAGCTGACATCTTCATCTTCATCAAGACCATCTGCTGCCCACTCATTTTCTTGTGAAATAAAAGCCCTTTCCTTTTGCTTGAGTAGATCAAAGTATTTTTGCTTATAATCCACAGACTCAGACTTTTTCTTACTGAAATCTGACTTCTTACACTCACTGGCAAAATGCCCTGCCAAGCCACATTTGAAACATTTGAACTTTGACTTATCCACCATGTTTCTATTTGGCTTGGCTGCTCCAAAGTTCTTTTTGAACTTGAGCTTGGAAAATCTCCTGGAAACAAATGCTAGGTGCTCATCAATGTCCTCCATGTCATCTTGGCTTAATGAATCTTCACTTTCTACTGCAAGCCCCTTGCCCTTGTTCTCACAGACCTTTGAAGTTGATTCAACAACTTCCATCTTCACTTCCTTCTCCTTTTCCAACTCATCAACTAGTGCAATGGATCCTCCTTTCTTCTTTCCTTTCTCCATCCTTTCATCCTGCTCTATTTCAAGCTCATAGGTTTTCAGGATGCCATACAGTCTCTCCAAAGTAAACTCCTTATAATCTTGTGAGTTTCTTAATGAGACTGTCATTGGTTTCCATTCCTTTGGAAGAGATCTAAGGAATTTCAGATTAGAGTCTTTAGTCTGATAGACCCTTCCATGCAACTTGAGAGCATTTAGTAGTTTTTGAAACCTACTAAAAATGTTAGTGAGAGACTCACTTTCCTCATTGTGAAAATGCTCATATTGCTGAATCAAAAGCTGCATCTTATTTTCTCTAACTTGCTCAGTGCCATCACAGATTATTTGTATAGTATCCCAAACATCCTTGGCAGTTTTGCAGTTGATAATGTTGTCAAACATGTCTGCATCAACTCCATTAAACAGAATATTCATAGCCTTTTTATCCTTTATGACTTGTTCAATGTCAGGATCAGACCATTCATGCCTTGGCTTGGGGACTGATGGCTCGTTTCCTGTTGCAGCTCTCATTGGAACATGAGGGCCTCTTTCTATGCAGTCTACATAGGCCTCATCTTGAGAAAGCATATGGAGATGCGTCTTTACCTTCCAATGATGGTAATTGTCTTTATCTAGAAAAGGAATCTTGACTTCAACATCCTTCTTGTTCATCTTGCTGAATTATTTTGATCTTTAAACTCTTTATAAGTTAAGAGCTTGCTCTGATACCAATTGTTAGTCCATTAACAATATAGCAAGAATTACAGAAGGGGGGTTGAATGGAATTCTTGAACCTTTTTCTTAAAATAAAAATGTTCCAACTCGAATATAAATATAAGTGTATTGATTAGCACAATACGGAATAAAAACTTAAGTGAACCAAAACACAAGTAATTAAAAACAAGAGTCTTTAAAAACTTGCTGGTGGATTTAAACAATTCCACCAGAGATATATATATTATATCGAGAGAACTCTGTGTGCAAGAATGCTCACAGATGCTTACAAATATGAACTACTGAGAATACATAGAAATGCTAATAATTCTGCTTACAAATGTTTCTCACCTTTTGTTTCTCAGATCTTAGTTTCTATTTGCTACTTCTTGGTTTATATATTACCAAGATTACAAAGTCAAAAGACAGGATCATTATAAAAACTATCGGGTCTAATGCTTTGTTACTTTGTTCTCTATTACCCAGTTAATAGGCTTCCTCATTCCATTTGCATACACTTCGACGCATGTGATTATGCTGTCACTGTCAACTGATATTTGAATCCTTTATCCGTTGAGTACATGATCATCCGTCGACTTTATGATCATCCGTTGATGGCTTCATTGATCATCCGTCGACTGCTATATTGAACATCCGTTGATATCTATTTGATCATCCGGCGATGGCTTTGTTAATCATCCGTCGGTAGCTATTTTGGCACTTGACTTCAATTCATTTATGCAGAATTACAAGACATCATCTATGTACAATTAATCAGCCTATTCTGCATATCTAGTTAAAGTCAACATGACTTATATGCTACTACAGAATTTATACAAAGGTGTATGCAGAAATGTGCTATAGACTTATTATTATATAAGCTACTCACTCGACGGATAATAAGTCATCATCCGTCGGGACTATAATCAGTTATCCGTCGGGACTAAGATTCTTATCCGTCGAGTGCTACATTATTTTACTAAGTAAAATCTATTTAGGTGTTTTGTTTATGTAATCATCAAGTACACAACATATGCACAACATGTATTATGCAGCTTATAAGCATTTAAATTGATAATAGAATATCAAGATTTCACAACATGCATATATATATATATACCATATCAACATGCTCCAATATATCGCAAGATTTGCTAATAACACTCATGCACTTATCTCAAGATAATGCATCAATATATTTACATCACAACAACAGTATAACGGGTAGAAAACTTGTCTGAGCGACTGGGGGTGGTAAAAGGCCTGGGGCGAGTCTGGTAACCTATAAACAACATATAAGATGAAATTTAACCACGGTCGCTTAAGAAACTAGTCTTTAACCAATTAGACCCTAACGTTCGCTTTTGCGCTTAACGATTCACATAAGTCGCTCGAGTACCCTCGGCTCCACCATTTTTAATAAATTAACCGTTACGAAGTTTAAGGCGACGCTTTTGCGAATACCCTACCAACTGACCCTTTAACCTTACTTAATTATTTCATACTCCAAATAGTCATTTAAGGACCTTAACCAAGGTTTCAAAGTAAGGCGAGGGGAAATGGTTCGTTCGCGAAACGTCGTTACTTGAAACGGTCGTTTCTCCTAAACCATACATCGGATTCAAGCGAACCACATATCAAAACGAAGCTTATGACACAATCTAGCTAAGCATGGCAAAGTTATAGATTTACCAGTTAGCTCTCTGTCCCGAATATTAAGAACAAGCAGTTGTATAAAAACGGGCATTACGACGGCTATGTTTACACGATTACCAAGTTTTAACCACTTCAAATCAATCACAAACCAACTCACAACCAACATTACAACCAAACTCCATCCAAACTCACTACATCAGTCCATAACTTCATAATTTTTCCAACTCATTCAATCACAACAAAAGCTAGTACTATACTTAAGGTTCATTAATCCAATAACCAAAATTTACAACTCAAACTCATTACAAATCCAACCAAACTCTAAATATACATGAATCATGCTTCCCATGAACTATACCAATCATAACAAGCTCTAAATATTCAAAAGTAAGGCTAGGGTATGAGATTATACCTTCCTTGGATAGTAGAAGTAACTAAGGAGCTTGAAACAACCCTTGAAAATCCTTACAAAAGCTATATCCAAACAAAAACACAAGATCAAAAATTTAAAATTCTTGAAAACACTATTCACTCTCTTATTCAATGATTTATTGAAAAAGATTGTGAAGGAATTTGGGGCTTAGATTCCTAGGATTGCCATATCTAAGTATAAGGGACCTTGGATAATTACCTTACAAATTAACAAAGCTTGGATCTTGGTTTTTGATTTTTTTCTTCTTGAAATGATGAAGAAGCCGAGAGCTTTTCTTCTTGAAATGAAAAGTCAACTTCCAATTTGTGTTATGATTTTTCTTGGCTTGGTTGCTACCTTTTTGTTTGTTAATTAATTTTTACCATGGTGAAAAATGCATGGCTCACAATCAACCAACCATTCCTTCCACTTGTCATGCTTATGTCACCATGCTTAAGTCATCTTGTTAACACATGTCATCTCCTTGTTGGTGTGATGACATCATCATCCACTAACCTCTTTGATTAACCCTTAATTACTTGGCTAATGACCGCTTATCTGTTATACGGTTCACTTAACTTTCGTTCTCGTTTATCATTTGAGGGATCATACCCGGGATCTTATTATTTGGGTTCCATTAACCTTTCCCAATATTTTATATTTCTTTTATGATTATCTCTTATAATCCTTGAATTTAAATCCTTTTAATCACGTTACCTTATACTCAATTCTTTCGGTATCTGGTGGATTTTCGGGAAAAATCAAAGTGTTCGAATTTGGATTCTGACGATCTTTACATACACTTATATACCATATAGAGTACTAATAAGATCTCAGAATATCAATAAAAGAACTGCTACATAGCGTGGCATGAAAAATTTTCTTATTCAGCATAATCAGCAAAATCACTATTCATAAGGGTTACAAAAAGTCCAAAATTTTTGGGGCTATTACATTCATCTTCCAAGAGAAGGAATGTAACACCCCCAAATCCGGGGTCGGGGATCCGGGTTGTCACGAGTTCCATTTCCCTTAATAACACCCACTCTTAATAATTAATCAACTACTCGGTACTGTGACCCCACAATATACACACACACACACCACAAGTTATAGTCTCAGAGATGAATACTCAAAAATAACACAAGTCGTTTTATTCCACCATTATATGCCAATACACCTTAAAAGGTTTTCTGAATAAATTTACATTTTCTTTGCCATTATTATAATTCATATTATACATAAGTCTGGTACATCAAAAGTTGAAAGCCTAGCCTATTGGTAGCTCCTACCTCAGCTACAGCGGCATCAACGCTTCCAGAAGACTGTAGAACGTTTTCTAACCGCTTGCGAATCGGGAGCTTGGTCCTGTTCATCTTGTCTATCTGATGTTGTGTGATGAAAGAAGAAGGCAAGGGTGAGCAACAAGCCCACCAAAATAATGTATAATATGATTAACAATATATGAGCCTTCTCATAGTACTCATGAAAGTCTTGGTCAAAAGAAATGAACCAAGTTTGATATCTTAATGCGATGAAGTCGCAAAATATTCAGTATATATGTATATATACTTTTCAAAATCTTGGAAGTCCTCTTCCATGCATAATATACACTGAGTTCCAGTTTATAACTGTATAAAAATAAATATCGTTGCAAGGTGATCTCATATATCTAACCTTGTCTCAACGTTTTACTGAAAATCTTTGTCATTCATAAGACAATCATTAACTAGATATAAGTTTAAAAGATGAAGTTACAAGATACTCCAATATGCTTATATCTTTTCCAAATACTACTTGAACTACCACCGTTCAAGTTATAATGAGCTTTCAAAAGTTCATCACATAGATGAGATTACAAGACAAGATTTGAATAGATTCAATCTTTGAATATCATTATAAATAATGAAGTTACGAGATACTTCATTACGTCCCGATATATATATACACCTTTATATATACATACGTTTCCTGAAAACCTCTGTCATGTAAAGTATGAATAGAATTGCAATATCCAATAAATTTGGAAAGGAAAGAATTTTGGCATAAACCTGATATCTTGCTGATCAGGCAAAGATACCAATAAGTAACCTTTTCTACTAGTAGATGGACGAATTCCCCACTGGTCATCACCCTGGTCGCAATAGGACCTTATTCTGGACTGCCACTCAGCCACTTATGTATTTGATGGACTCCCACTGAGCCACTTACACTATCATGGACGCCCACTGAGCCCATGTTGCTTATGCCGACTCGATAGATGGACTTACTTCCCGAACATTGGGTAAGTAATCAATTCATTTACCGAAACTGCAACCTTGTTGCGAATATAAAATACACCATAGAGCCGGATCCCTCAGGTTTTGAGCGAGTATTTAAATCCCCTTTGTAAAAGGAAGATCTTAAATATAAAAATGAGTTTTGGGATCCGCTCTAACTTTTAAAAATCATTTTGAAGACTCGAAAACATTTTTAAGAATGTTTGGAGTAATGCTGATTTAATAAAATAAATCAGTCCCAATATATTAGAAAATATCTGAATATTATTATTTAAATAATATTCCCATAAAGAATAATTGAGGTAAAAGTTGGAAAACTTACTTGAAATGAATAGTAAATAATCCAAGATATACTTATACGAAAGTAATATCTTTATTTGAATATCAAAAGTAAGTTTGATTATCGAACCTTATTCTTTAATAAAATAAAGAATATTAATAAATAGTAAGCGGAGTCATAATACCTCGAATGAATATTATAAACAATATTCATTAAATAAAATAAAGGAGTCATACATCCTCAAATGAATATCCAATTAATAATCATTAAATAATATAAACTGGGTCATAAGCCCTCGAATGAATATTCGAAATAATATTCATTAAATAATATAAAGTTATCGAATAAACCTTATTCGATTAATAGTTTTGAAAACTATAACCATATATATATAAATATATATATATATATATATATACAAAATCTACTCGGGATCCTCGACTCCCGGTTTTAGAAAATGTTTTCACCTTTGGGTCCCTATACTAAGGGTATATGCAAATTACCGCTATTCTCTAGCATAGGTATTATCAACTGAACCAACAGATATATATGGAAAGAATACGAAACAGGCATGCATATGTACCATATCACATGCTACAATATATCGCAAGAATTTGTTAATTTAAACATCATGCATCTATCACAAGATAATGCATATACAAGTGTATACATCACAACAACAGTATAACGGGTAGAAAACTTGCCTGAGCGACTGGAGGTTACGAATGGCTCGGGACGAGTCTGGTAACCTATAAATAACAAGTAAGTTGGAATTAAACCAAAGTCACTTGTAAATCTATACTCTAACCAACTCAGACTCTAACGCTCGTTTTGCGCTTACTGATTCTCTTAAGTCACTCGAGTACCCTCGGCTCCACCATTTTTAAGAATTTAACCATTACGAGTTTTAAGGAGATTCCTTCGCGAGTGTCTTACCAACTGCCTAACACACTTAACATAATTGTTTCATACATTAATTAACCCTTTAAGGTCTTTAACCTATGTTTCAAAGTAAGGCGAGGGGTAATGGTTCGTTCGCAAAACGTCGTTACTTAAAACGGCCGCTTCTCCTAAACCGTACATCGGAATCAAACGAACCACATATCAAAACGAAGCTCGTAACATGAACTATCTAAAAATGGCAATGGTCAAAATCTAGCAGGGAGTTCTCGGGTCCTAATGTTATGTACAAAAGTAGTCTAAAGTAAATCGGACATTACGACGGCTATGCTTACGCGATTTCCCAAATTTAAACCAATCCAAATCAATCACCAAACAACCCCAATCCATTCTTACAACCAAAGCCCATCCATAACACATTACAACAGCCCCAACCAACTCATTATTAACAATTATACTTATTCCTAAAATTTGAATTTAAACTATACTACATTCTTTAACCAAATCATAAGATTCCAACATTCAATTCACTACCATTCCAACCCAAACTCTAAACCAACAATCACTAAGCTACTCTAATACCATATCAACCAAAATCATCCTAATATACAAAGTAAAGCTAGAGTTTGGAGATGATATACCTTCCTTGAAGTGGTGTGAGTAGCTAGGAAGCCTTAGGAAGCCTTGAGGAGTCTTAGGAATGCTTGGATCTTAAAGGAAAAGCAAGAAAATCAAGTTAAAAACCTTGAAATCACTATTCATTGTCTTCTTCATTGATTTATTGGAGAAGATAGAGAATGAATGGGATGCTTAAACTCATAATATAGCCATAACTATGCATAAGGAATACTAGGGAATTATCTTACCAATTTAGGAAGCTTGGATCTTGGATTTTGAAAATTTTCCCTTTGAAAATGCAAAAAGCCGAGAGCAATGTTCTTGGTGATGAGAAATAGAATTTTGTTTTGATGAAAAATGATTTGTTTTGGCTTGGTGGATGTAGTTTTGTTTTTGTTTTGGTTAATTACCTTTTTAGCCTTAAACTTTGTGTGGTTCTAATTCAACCACATCTCCTTCCCCTTATGTCATGCTCATGATATCATCCTCCCCTCTTTGTCCTCTTCTCATTGGTTGGGTGACATCATCCCCTCTAATCTCTTTGATTAACTTTCTAATTGTTTGCCTAATGACCGCTGATCTGTTATACGGTTCGCTTAACTTTCGCTTTCGTTTATCGTTTGAGGGATCATACCCGGGATCTTATTACTTAGGTTCCCTTAACCTTTCTTAATACATTATATTCCTTTTTATGATCCTCTAATAAAATCCTTGAATTTAAATCCTTTTTATCCTGTTACCTTATACTCAATTCTTTCCGTATCTAGTGGATTTCCGGGAAAAATCAAAGTATTCAGAATTGGATTCTGACGCTTTTTACATACACTTATATACCATATAGAGTACTAATAAAATCTCAGAATATCCATAACAGAATCCCTACATAGTGGGGCATGAAAAATTTTCTCATTCAGCAAAAACACTATTCATAAGGGTTTCAAAAATTTTCCAAAAATTGGGGTTATTACAAGGAAACTGATTGGTTCACGCATCTTACACTTCAAAACCGTGTGAGGATTTATCGAGGTTTATATTCTGAATTAAATTGTAGAGATTTAATTAATTAATTATGTTAAATCACTAAACTCTGGGGCTATTGTTATTACTATATTTCTACGACCTCGACATGACAAGAAGAGGGAACACAGCGAGACGGGAGCAAATTGAAGATATGAAGCTCCCTGGACGATAACTCAAGAGACACCTAGCTGATAATCTCAAAGGATAAGATTAGAGACTGAGTCCATCAATGTCCCTATTTTGAAGGAGCAAGCTTAACAACAAGTCCTATTCTTCAGGTATGATCTAACAGTGGAAGAGGGGGAGTATAAAAGATAAGCTTAATTTGAAAACAAGGAAAAAAAAGGGGAACAAATAGGGAGAAATAGGGAGAAAAACTAAAAACAAGAACATATCACGAAGAACAGCAAAAAGAAACACACGCAGATACACTCCATATGCATCAGATAACACAGGGTCATTCTCGAGTAAACACCACACACACACATTGTCCGTGCACACTTACACTAGCATGAACGTAGATTCTGTATTAATAACATAGTATATAGCATGATTTATATCTTGTAATCAATATTGATTATAGTGAATTTCATTAGGTTGGGTACACAATCCCTCCCGCAATTTTTTCCCGTTCACAGGTTTTCCGCGTCACCAATTTCTTGTGTCATTTACATTTGCGTTCTTATTCATTAAGCTACATTGTATGAATCAATCTAAATAGCCCTTAGCAATTAACGGACCAAATTCAGTAAAAATAGTGACCATTAGCCATGCAAGGGCAACTGATCCTCAAACATCTCCATTGATTCTTTCTTTCATGTATAGGGATTATTGATTAATGAATAATTCTTTCTAGATAAACTAACCTTATCGATGCGTCTAGTATGTCAATTCCCTATATAAAATTTTAACAGACTATTATTTGTAAGATGTCAATTACAGTTTTTGACATAATCACAACATGACATAAAATTTTGTGCGCTCAAGTGAACCCCCTTAAAACGAGGGAACCTTTTTTTATAAATTTATTTTTAAATTTTAAAAAGGTGTAAATATTTTTTTATTTTTATAATACCTTCATAAAATTAATTATAAATAAAAATTTCTTTAAAAAATTTCAAAAAATCATGAATAGAAAGTTTAGAATCTACTTTTAAATCTCATAAATTTTAAGAATTCGTTTTTGAATCTTATTTCCTATAGCTAAAAATATTTAAGATCTAGTTTAGATGAAAGGTTCTCTCATTCTCTTTTTAATAAGGTTCTCTCTAGAAACTTACTCTTTATCTACAATACTATTATAAGCAAAATAAGCTATAAATGGTTGGTTTGGTTGGTCGGTTATCTTCCTAAAAGAATTTTACACTTTTCAAAATAAACAAGTAAAAATAAGAAAAAATCAAAAAATATGTTATAACGCCTAAATGGATACACATACAATCACATTACATATCTTAGAAAACTATTTAAAGTAAAACTCTTTAAGGCGTTACCATATCCTTTATAAGGAATAATTACGTATAATATATCTATCTACAATATTTTATTTTATCATAAAAATGGTTAGTCCCTAAAATAGCCTACCAACATGTGATTTTACTTAGTAGATCAATAAGTTTAACCCCATCAATATGGGTAGTTGGGGGTAGTTGGGGGTAGTTGCATAATAAAATCGAACTAAACTGAGAACTTTATATTTTATGATATAAAATAATGACAATATATGAATATCTCTTTTACTATCTAAAATGATAACATTTGGTTGATTAGTTGATTAGTTGATTAGTTAATACCTTTTAAAAAAGATTAACACTTTCAAAATCTTAAAATATAATAATTATTTTCTGAAAATCTTATCTGCATATTAACACCGCCAGAATATTACACAACTCATAATCATATCACCTGCTTACTTGAACCGAAGGAATTCTCTCTAGCGCAACACCAAACTATATTATACTATTATAAGCAAGACATGATATTTTGTTTGATCGATTGGTTAAGAACTTCCAAAATAGTTGTTACAACATTCCCAAACAATTACACAAAAAAAAAATTAAACACAATAAATAATTACTGAACTTACAAGTAGAGAGCCTTTCAATAAAATAGTCTTTGTGTTGTGATGTGAGTACACATCCTTCTTTAAAAATATTATATGACTTTCGATCTTTCTGAGATTAAATTATATAAATCCCCAATTAGATTAGCTAACATAGTTATTTAAAAAATTTATATCAACAAAAAAATCTTTAAATAATAAAAAAACAATATAACAAAAAAATCTTAAAATTTGAATATTTTTCAATAATATAAATTTCAGATTAATATTTTAATTTCATATGCACAATTTTTTGATAAAAAACATAGTAATAATGGATAAAAAAGGACGGGAGGAGTATCAAAAAATAAAAATCGACAATATTTTCGGGATAAGTGACATCGAAATAATGGACAAGAATGAAAAGAAGTATTAATAGAGGCTGATCGATTAGTGATTGTTTATCTGAAAACACAGTTTTAGTGATTGTTGATTTGTAAAGAGATAATCGGCTTCTCGATTAGTTGTTTGAAGATGATTACAGCTGATTTGGATAAAATTAGGGTTAATCAAGGTAAATTATTTTTTTTAGCTTTTGATATGCCGAGAAGATCGTTTTTTATTTACTTAGTTTTTTTGTTCCTTTTTGTGATTTTAGTTGTAGAACAAATAGTTTTAGCTGAAATTTTTAATTATATACGCGATTAATGTTTACTTTTGATTTGTTTAGCTGGTTTCAATATTTTTTTTGATTTAATTTTTAATATAATTATATGCTCATCTATTAGTGATTGTTTATGTTACATATCTCTGTATTAGTTAATTATGTCTCAGTGATTGTTTATGCCATATATAAAGAGAAATATAGACTATAATAGCAGATATTAGCTCATAAACAAGCAATCGTATTCGTAATGTTTCATTGATTATGAAATCGTATTATAATAATGTATCGGTGATTTTTTATTATGTATCAGTGTTTTTTGCATACAATTGCTTAATGATTGTGTTATATGTATTCAATGATTATTTTATATTTTTTTAGATTCGTTTTGCAGAGATTCTTCTAGGAGTGGAAGTGATGTTGGTATTGGTGTTGTTACTGATCTTTCTTCAACAGAAAGTGAAAGTAGTGTAAGAAATTATACTATATCTCCTGGTGGTAATATGTATTATATACTTAGTTGTGTAGTTGAGAATGGCGTGCCTTACACTAATCAGGTTTTTGAGAGTGTAGATCAAGATTACCGGTTTTATAAGGCTTATGCTCGTTTGGGTGGTTTTAGTGTTCGCAAAACAACTGAAAAGATAGATGATGCCGATACTGTTCTGTTGAAACATTATATTTGTAGCTGTGAAGGGTTCAATAATCCTAAAGATGATCTAAAAGTTTTGAAGAAGAGGTGTTCTGTTACTCGTAGATGTGGATGTAAAACAAAGATGATTTTGAAGTATATGGCTCCAAATAAATATTTTGTGTACAGCTTTGTTGGACATCGCAATCATGCTCTGACATATGAAAAAGGTCGTCATTTTTTACGATCTAGTCGTGAGATGACTACTAGTTTGAGGAATATCTGCTGTAATGGGCAAAGGTCAATATTGGTGTTAGTAAGTCATTTAGTTTTGCCAAGGAAGTGTATGGTGGATATGCTAATGTTGGTGCTTCGCGGTAAGATTTCCGGAACTTCAATAGGGATTTGAAATTATTTATTGGTGATAAAGATGCACATATGATAACTGACAAATTCAAACGTATGTAGGAGAAATCTAAAGGCTTTTATTATGTTTATGATGTTGATTCTGAACGTCGCCTAACAAAGGTATTTTGGGTTGATTCTATTGGTCGTAGGAATTTTGAATTGTATGGTGATGCAATATCATTTGATGCAATATTTGATACAAACAGGTACTATGAACACCCCGCCACTCTTACTTACTCGACATCTATTTACTCTAATTGTATACTGAATTTTATAATAAGGTCAAGAAATGCACCATATTTTCCTTGTTTTTAATGTTGGTTTTGTTATTTAGTTTTTAACTCTTTTCTGCTTCTTATTATTAATTTTTCCAGGTATAGTTTGATTTTTGCATCGTTTAATAGCATTGACAAACATTACAGAAGGTGTCTATATGTGATGTATTTTCTGATGTTAACGGTCTTGTTCGTAATAAGCACCGTTTATGCATGTGGCATATTATGAATAAAATTCTCAGTTAAGGTATTAAAGTGTCATTTATAAGTGATTAAGACAATAATATTTAGTAATTAATATGATATTTATTACTGATTACAATAAATATTTTAATGAATTTTCATATTCCCTTGTGTTTTTCCCTATATCATTGCTTTTTCTTGTTATTTTATGTTTCTCAATTCTTTTGTTCTGCATCATTTTAGTTTTTAAAGTCCATTATGTTCCACTAATTTGTTGTTTTATTATTGTTTTTTTACAGCTTGGTAATCGATTATACAAAGAGACATACTTTATGGAGAAAATGAAAACTTATATCTAGTCATCTATTATAGAAACTGAAGATTTTGAGAGCGGATGGGAGGCAGTTATAAAGGAATTTCATTTAGAAAATAATAAGTGGTTGTAATATATGTATGCTCTAAAGGCTTCATGGATTCCAGTATTTTTTAGAAATGAGCCAATGTTTAGGTTGCGAAGAACTACTTCAAGATATGAGAGTGGAAACTCCTTTTTTGGGCAGTTTCACAAACAATGAGATATGTTATGTGAGTTTTGGTTATGTTTTGAGAGTTCAATGGACAAGAAAAGGAATGAGACATTTAGACTGGATCATGAGTCAAAATCAAGTCTTCCTACAACATTGTCCAAGTGGTTTATAAAAGATGATGCAACCACTTTATACAAACGTACTATCTTTTATAAAATTCAAGAAGAAATCCTTGCTTCTTGTTTAGAAATGCAAATTAAGCGTATGAGTGAAGAAGTTGTTGGTGTTACTCATTTTGAAATCATGAATGTGAGGGTAAAAGACAAACTTTTTAAGTTTAATCTCTATAACTAGTCTGTTACTTTTCACCTTTTATTAGTGATTGATTTTTATTTTTTAGTGATTGGATGTGTTTGTTTTAATGATTGTTAGTTGTATAATTAGTGAAATTAATGTGTTCACTATAATTTATGCAGGTTTCTGTTAGTATGAACCATATCGTCTGTTCTTGCAAGAAATTTGTGATGTGTGGTATTGTTTACAGACATGCATTTTGTGGTTTAAAGAAAATTGGGGTTACCAAATTTACAAGAAGCCTTGTTCTTAATCGTTGGATGCAAACTGCTGATAGTGGAACTTCATCAAATTTAGATATGGTAACCAGTGATTATTTTAAGATGGAACAAGTATCTTTAAGACTGAGCACAATTTGGTTTGATTTTTGCCAAGAAGTTGACAAGGCTGAGGTAGAAATGGATAAGCTTGAGCATGTACACAACACTATAAAGAAGTTAAATATAGAGTTGGATGATTATGATGAATCTGTTGTCAGCTTTACGAAAACGATCATATTGTTGTTACGGTCGGGCAATAACCTGAAGAAGAAGTTAACATTCTTCCACATAATGTTTGTAAGAACAAAGGAAACTACTTTAAGAGGCTGATGAGTGATAGGAAAAAAGCAATTAGCAAATCAAAGAAAAGGATTCAGACGTGCGCACTATGTGGCGCAACAACTCATGATGCAAGAAAATTTATAAAAAGGTATAAAACAAGGGTTGAATAAAATTGATCGTGACTACTATTTAGACAATTTAAATTTTTGCTTATACAGATTGTTGAAGTTTTATGGGGCGAGCTTATATTTTTTGATTGTTATAAAAGTGCTTGTATGTTTTTGTGACTTTCAGTATGATAAGATATTCTTTTGTATCATTTTTTAGCATTATATTCAGAAAAATGCAGGATGCTACACAAAATTTATATTCATTAAAGATACATGTCCATGACATTACATCAATATTTCATCGAAACATTATCCATCAACTAAAACAAACATAACATATAATTTTTATACTGTAAAAATGTATGTGGAAAACATTCATAAAATTTCAAATTCCAATCACATTGCCATCCACTAGTTTTTGAAACTGAAAGTACTAAAACATCAATAAAAAAACAAATTTATAAAATTCAGGAAGAAATCCCTGTTTCTTATTTGGAAATGCAAATTAAGCGTATTATTGAAGAATTTGATAGTGTTACTCATTTTGAAATCAAGGATGTGAGGGTAAAACATAAACTTTTTTAAGGTTAATCTCTTTTACTAGTCTGTACTTTTCACCTTTTATTAGTGATTGATTTTTATTTAGTGATTGGATGTGTTTGTTTTAGTAATTGTTAGTTGTGATATCCCGTATTTTTCAGAATTATTATAACTTTTATTTTAATATACTTATGCGCTTTTCTGATTTAGAAGGAACAAAATAATGGATGTTTTATTCCTATTTGATGAGTTGTGGTATTAAATGGTTATGTGCTAACTGTTAAGTGTTATATCGATCCTTGTTAATTTCTAAAAATATTTACTTAAATGTATTATTTTCAAAAGATTATTTGAAAACCGATCATTTTATTGATATCGGTAAATTGAGTTTGTTTAGTAATATTAGGGATTGGATGGATATTTTGTCTGCTATGTGTGGTATGTGATATTAATTGTGCGGAACTCAATTGTGATTGAGGATTATTTGTGTTATTAATTACTGAATCATATCGTTTTGTTTTTTTCTTTAAAAGTGATTTTATTGAAAATTTAATTTCATAAATATTTAAATTATCTTTAAAATTATTTTTATTTCTTTATAATTACAATAATTATTTTTGGGATTTTATAAAATTTAGAAATCAATATTTCATCAATTATTTAGCCCTGTATGATTTTCTAATTGCATTTATTTGTAAAACCCGTATTTAATTCCAAAATTCTTCAAAAATTACGAAACTCATATTTATTTAAGTTTGGAATACTCTGAGAATTTTAAAATTATTTTGGGAATTTTTAGGATTAATTTTACCCGCGCGTTGAATCGTTTAATTGCTAAAAGCGGGTATAAATTGTATTTCAAAAATTGTTTTAAAATTACAAAATTTATATTTTTATAAACTTCGGGATATTTGTAACATTTTAAGACTATTTTCGTGATATTCTGAATTTGTTTTAAGTGTAGTTCGGTTCGTTAAATTGTATAATGCGGGTATAGAGCGAAAGTCAAAAATATTTTAAAAATTATGAAAATTTTATTTTACTAGTTTTGTAATTATTCTGAGAATTTTAGAATTTGTTTGGTAATTTTTCTGATTTTATTTACCGACTCGTTTATTCGATAAGTTGAGAAATGCGGGGCAAAACAAAATTTTCAGGTATAAATAAGGATATGTTGCTGTGCTCTATTAAAAAAAAGAAAAAAAAGAAAAAAAAAAAGAAAACGTGGCAGGAGGCCACCGCCCCCACCTGCCACCCCCGTGAACAACAAAACTCCCCATATTTCTTCACCCTTCCCCGTTCCTTTTACCAAACACAACAGTCCCCTCTCCTCTGTCTTCTGTCTCTCCCTATTTTATATACTTTTAATTTTAAAAATTCATATCTTCTCAACCGTTCATCCAAATTTCAATTGTTATATATATAAACGATCAGCGCTTCGATACCTACGCATAGGTATATATATTGCAAGGTTTTGAGAAGAAAAATTGCGGGGCATATTTCCGTTATATTTCAGTTTTAATTTATTTTCGGGGCGTAGAAAAAGAGTTTGGAGGCGGTGATTACTCCACATGGCATCTCAGCGTGTATATGTCTATGCCTATTAATTTCGGATTTTTCTGGAGATATTTTTCAGATATCAGATATTCTCTTCGGGGTGATCAAAATTTATTTTGGGTAACGATTCTGAAATTCCGCCTTCGTACTTTTGTATATTATAGCATGTTAATGTTTATATATTTATTTCATAATTTTTAGAAATTGTTGGAGAAGTCACTTTTGGTCCGAGTTTTGGTTCACGTGGCCGTATTATTCATTTTTGGAGTGTTTATACACGTAAATATAAAGTATTGTGTTGATTGTTGTTGGTTGTGTCGATATGATATCGACTGGCAATCCGAGAAATAGAGGAGGTGCTGTCCGATTTCCAAGAAAATATTATTTTTAGTTCTGAAGATTATTATTTTTATTATTATTCGAAAATAAATCCAAATTATTTAGTTAATGAATTTTAATTGATTATTTAATTCGAGTTAATTATTTCTTATGATTAAAAAATATTTTGAGCTTTTAAAAATATATTTAGGTATTTAAAAATCAATTAATATTATTATTAATTGATTCATTCTTATTTATTCTTATTTTATTCGTAATAAATAAACCGTTCGTCCGTTTAATACGAAACGAACGCGTACAGACTCCTAAAAATATTCCTCTTTCAATAAAATTACTTTCGAGACCCAAATTCTTTTGTTTCGAAAGGTCGCTTGATTTTGAAATTGATTCTGAGTCGCATATTGATCAAAAAGTTATATTTTTGATCCGATTTTAGTTTTAAACATATCCTGTCGAACCTTTTGACGAACCGAGGGATGTGTATTATGAATTATGTGATACATGAGTTATGTGCTTATGTGCTTTGTGAATTATGGGTGTATGTGGATCAAGAGTCCTGTGTTTGTCTGTTATATTTATGTGTGGGCTATCGTATGGGTAGACGATAGGCTTTTGACACGCAGTTCGTCGAGTGATTATCGTTTAGGCGATTAAAGTTATATCTTTTAATTATAGATGCGGATCATTCGAGTTGATCAGGATAAGACATTGGATAAAGAGTGGAATGGAATGGCATTGGATATCTAACTTCTAGCAATCGCAGGAGCAGCATATCAGTAAAGTGTTGAAAGGAAAGACAGTGATGTTTTGAGACAGAATATCAGAATAGATGTGTCGTTGCGAGTGTGACTAACTACTAAACCCAAAGGCAAGTATTCCTATCATCACTTATTGTTCAAGTGATATTTATTTTGAATCTTATCATGCAAGTATTGCTTTCCCTATTCAGTTCAAGATAGATAAATGTTTTACATATCGCTGAATTAAATAATTCTGTTTATGCAAGTACCCTCTGCTATTCTATGTTCAGAATAGTTAAATATTTTACTTATCAAATTACTGGATTTATAAATATTTTGGATTTTGAGAAAGATGATTTTGTTACGAGAATTCCTGCCCAAGTGATTGGGGGAATAAAAATTATTTAGGATGTCAAAGGATTCGGCTCCTTTTTCAATAAAAAGGTTTTTAAGATTGGAATGGTTACTGGTTACTGGTTATTGGTTACAGCGTAGGTGATCGAGATATCGGTCCAGCTGTAATATCTTTCAAGGCTAGTTATGCCTTTTCTGGCGCCCTATAGGTACCGTATATCTTCGGGATACGGGTATTACCTATATTTACGGTATGGCTGCGGGATACCGGTGTTGTTTCGCGACTGATCATCGGGAACATCATGAAATGTTATTGGTTCCAATCTAAATTGATATCTAAATTTCTTTATTATTTTGATAATCATAGAATAATGATTTATCAACTATTTCTGTTTTGGAATAATGGTAAAATGCAGTTTTGATTTAGATTGTAACACCCCCAGATCCGGGGTCGGGGATCCGGGTCATCACGAGTTCCATTTCCCTTAATAACACCCAATCTTAATAATTACTCAACTACTCTGTACTGTGACCCCACAATAAACACACACACCACACGTTATAGTCTCAGAGATGAACATCCAAAAATAACCACAAGTCATTTTATTCCACAATTATCTGCCAATACACCTTAAAAGGTTTTCTGAATAAATTTACATTTCTTTGCCATTATTACAATTCATAAATATAAATAAATCTGGTACATCAAAAGTTGAAAGACTAGCCTATTGGTAGTTCCTACCTCAGCTACGGCGGCATCAATGCTTCTAGAAAACTGTGGAACGTCTCCTAATCGCTTGCGAATCGGGAGCTTGGTTCTGTTCATCTTTTCTATCTGTTGTTGTGTGATGAAAGAAGAAAGCAAGGGTGAGCAGCAAGCCCACCAAAATAATATGTATAATGATTAATAGTATATGAGCCTTCTTATAGTACTCATGAAAGTCTTGGTCAAAAGAAATGAACCAAGTTTGATATCTTAATGCGATGAAGTCGCAAAATATTCAGTATATATACATATATACTTTTCAAAATATTGGAAGTCCTCTTCCATGCATAATACACACAGAGTTCCAGTGTATAACTGTATAAAAATACCGTTGCAAGGTGATCTCATATATCTAACCTTGTCTCAACGTTTTTCTGAAAATCTTTGTCATGCATAAGATAATCATTTACTAGATATAAGTTTAAAAGATGAAGTTACAAGATACTCCAATATACTTATATCTTTTCCAAATACTACTTGAACTACCACCATTCAAGTTATAATTAGTTTCCAAAGTTCATCACATAGATGAGACTACAAGACCAGATTTGAATAGATTAAATCTTTAAAATATCATCAAAATAAAATGAAGTTACGAGATACTTCATTTGATGCAAACATCATTTTGAAAACTTGACCCTGCCAACACTCAACAATCGCCCAACCGTAGCCTTTCTATCGAAGTGCTCTGGGTAGTGTTGCAGAAATATCCAATTGGATGATGAACTCATTACGGGAGTTTGCCGCGCCAGGAAGACCACTTACGATGATCAGTCGTAGTAGTGCAACCCCACCATTTTCTACATGTAGAGGAGAACCTGTCGGATTTACTTGTCAACCGAACACTGAACTCCTAAGGAATGGACCGCCTTAGCGGAACTTCCAGGCCATTTGGGCCAATATAATAAGGCTGGGCCGGCGCCACTCGACCACTTATGCCACTCCTAGTTCAGATGAAATCCATGACTCTGAAACGTAAAGCTCGTTCCCCCTTTCCCCAAGTAGAAACTTGTTGATACGGCTCCACCAAGAAGTCGTATCTAGTTGGAAAGGAAAACTCACCGATATTTCCCAGGCGATGCCTGTTAATGGATTAACTTGTTCCAAGAATTTTACTTCCCGAGTGTTGGGTAAGTAATCAATTCATTTATCAAAACAGCAACCTTGTTGCGAATATAAAACACACCACAGAGCCGGATCCCTCAGGTTTTGAGCGAGTATTTAAATCCCCTTCGAAAGGAGGGTCTTAAATATAAAAATGAGTTTTGGGATCCGCTCTAACTTTTAAAAATCATTTTGAAGACTCGCAAAACATTTTTAAGAATGTTTGGAGTGATGCTGATTTAACAAAATAAATCAGTCCCAATATATTAAAAAATATCTGAATATTATTATTTAAATAATATTCCCATAAAGAATAATCTTTATAAAAATAATTGAAGTAGAAGTTTTAAAACTTATACTTGAAATGAGTATTAAATAACCAAAGATATACTTATACGAAAGTACTATCTTTATTTGAATAATCAAAGATAAGTTTGATTATCGACACCTTATTCTTTAATAAAATAAAGAACATATCTCAGCAAATAATCGAAGTCATAGATCCTCAAATGAATATTCAAATAATATTCATTAAATAATATAAACTGAGTCATAAGCCCTCGAATGAATATTCAAATAATATTCAGATAAATAAATAAAAGGAGTCATAAGTCCTCGAATGAATATTCAAATAATATTCAGATAAATAAATAAAAGGAGTCATAAGTCCTCGAATGAATATTCAAAATAATATTCATTTAATATAAAGGAGTCATACGCCTTCGAATAATATTCGAAATAATATTCAATAATAAAATAAAGTTAAAGTTATCGAATAAACCTTATTCGATTAATAGTTTTGAAAACTATGACCATATATATATATATATAAATATATATATATATATCCATATCCATATGTATACAAAATCTACTCGGGATCCTCGACTCCCGGTTTTAGAAAATATTTTCACCTTTGGGTCCCTATACTAAGGGTATATGCAAGATACCGCTATCCTCTAGCATAGGTATTACCAACTGAACCAACAGATATATATTTCAAGAATATGAAACAGGCATGCATATATACCATATCACATGCTACAATATATCGCAAGAATTTGCTAATAACCAATATGCATTTATCGCAAGATCATGCATATACACATATACATCACAACAACAGTTATACGGGTAGAAAACTTGCCTGAGCGACTGGGGGTTACGAATGGCTCGGGACGAGTCTGGTAACCTATAAACAACAAGTAAGTTGGAATTAAACCAAAGTCACTTGTAAATCTATACTTTAACTAACTTAGACTCTAACGCTTGTTTTGCGCTTACTGATTCTCTTAAGTCACTCGAGTACCCTCGGCTCCACCATTTTTAATAATTTAACCTTTACGAGTTTTAAGGCGATTCCTTCGCGAGTGTCTTACCAACTGCCTAACACACTTACCATAAATGTTTCATACATTAATTAACCCTTTTTGGTCTTTAACCTATGTTTCAAAGTAAGGCGAGGGGAAAAGTTTCGTCCGCGAAACGCCGTTACTTGAAACGGTCGTTTCTCCTAAACCGTGCATCGGAATCGAACGAACTATATATCAAAACGAAGCTCGTAACATGAGCTATCTAAACATGGCAGTGGTCATAATCTAGCAGGGGGTTCTCGGGTCCTAATGTTATGCACAAAAACAGTCCAAAGAAAATCGGATGTTACGACGGCTATGTTTACGCGATTACCAATGTTTAAACTACTCCAATTAACCACCAACCAACTCATATCCATCAATACAACAAAACTTCACCTAAACCATACCACATCAGTCCATAATCTCCAAGGTTTTCAACTCAAACAACCACAATCAAGACCTATGAACTATAATCAAGCTTCAATTACCAAAATACTTCCAAATCAAACCAAACTACTAATAATCACAATCCATGCTTCTCATTTCACAACACCAACCATTAAACTTACTAACAAATAAAGTAAAGGCTAGGGTTTGAAGTTTATACCTTCCTTGGGAGGTGTTAAGTTGCTAGGAAGCCTTAGGGAGCCTCCTACAAGCTTGATCTTTCCAAAGAAATCAAGAACACAAAGTTAGGCTTTGAAGTTTCTAAAAGTCCGATTTAAAGAACTGTAAAAATGAGGATCTTACCATGATTATTTGGACGAGACTTGTGAATAAGAGTTGTAGGCCATCTCAATACCTTTCCAATGAGCTATAGAACACAATATTTGAGTGAGAAATGAAGGATATACAGCAGTTTTAGTGTTCTGGTTCTGTTTTGGCCGAGAGCATGAAGAACAATGCCTTGGTTTCTTTTTGATTTTGATGAAAAATGATTTGCTTGGCTTGGTTGGTTTGATTTTTGTGTTTGTTTTAGTAAATTACCTAGTTGCCCTTGATTTTGTGTGGTTAAAAAGCCACCACATCTCCTTCCTTCCCATGTCATGCTTGTGTCATCCTCATGATGTCATCCTCCCCTCCTTGTCCTCTTTCTATTTGTTGGATGACATCATCCCCACTAATCCCCTTGATTAACTTCCTAATCGTTTGCCTAATGACCGCTGATCTGTTATACGGTTCGCTTAACTTTCGTTTTCGTTTATCGTTTGAGGGATCATACCCGGGATCTTATTACTTAGGTTCCCTTAACCTTTCTCAATATATTATATTCCTTTTATGATCCTCTCCTATAATTCTTTAATTTAAATCATTTTTATCCTGTTACCTTTTCTCAAATCTTTCCGTATCTAGTGTATTTCCGGGAAAAATCAAAGTGTTCGGATTTGGATTCTGACGATCTTTACATACACTTATATCCCATATAAAGTACTAATAAAATCTCAGAATATCTATATCAGAACCCCTACATAGTGTGGCATGAAAAGTTTTCTCATTCAGCAAAAACACTATTCATAAGGGTTTCAAAAATTTCCCAAAAATTGGGGTTATTACATAGATTCTGATTTATGCTGATACTTACGTTGTTGTTAAATATCAAAGGTGATATTAGTATAGATGATTGATGTTGACTTCAGTATGGGTGTTGTGAGCATCAAAGTTCGTATTGATATCTAATTTGATATGACAGCAAAATAAGTATTGATTTCAAGAGTTTGGTTTGAGTAAAGTTTATGATTCATTCCATGATCATTGTTTCATGTTATTGTGGTTTACGATATTTCCATAAACACTGTTTTACGAGTTTTATTCTCGTCAAGATTCAAAGTATTGCTGAAGCATTTCGCTCAAAAATATTAAAATGGTTTTTAATACAATTAAGGAATCAATTCTGGGATTCCTCAACTAAAATTTTATGATTCAGCAATTATGATTTCAAATGTTCTGTGTTAGATATATTTGATAATGTCATGGCTAATATGTTTTATGTTTAGATTTCAGATCTTATTTGAACAGGACAAATCAGTACTTAACTGATCAGTACTTATACTGGAAGTCAGAACTTAAGGGATATCAGTACTTATGTTATCAGGAGATAAGCATCAGGAGATAGATATCGGAACTTAAGTGCTGAAGGACGATCAGATAAGGACAGTAGCTGATTAAAGTTAAGAAGATCAAGATAAACATAAGAAGAGATATGCATGAAGAAGGAATTCCGTGAAGAATGGAATACTTGGAATAGAAGATATCTGATTGATATATATTAGGAAGCAGAATTATATTCCATATCAATTAGCGATTATCTTGTAACTGTGTAGTATATAAACACAGACATAGGGTTTACACTATAAGTGTTATCATAATCGAGAATATTATTTACTATAACCCTAGCAGCTCTCGTGATATTTTGTTCATCACTGAGAGATAACAGTTCCAGATTGTAACAGAGTTTATTGTTTAAATAAAGTTTGTTTTCTGTTACATAAGTTCTTGAAGTTTGATTTGATTGTAATAAACACTGTATTCACCCCCTCTACAGTGAAAGTGTGACCTAACAAGTGGTATCAGAGCTTTCTGTTAACACACATACAGTTAAAGATCCAAACACAATCATGTCTGACACAGAAACTCCAACTAAGCCTACCAAAACTGAGGAATCATCAAAGACATCAACTCAGAGTCGATATGAGACTATCAGAGTTCCCATATTGAGACCATCTGAATATCCCATATGGAAGGTAAGGATGACCATGTTTCTGGAAGCAACAGATCCAGAATACCTTGATAGAATCAAGGAAGGGCCTCACAAACCTACCAAGCTCGCTGTTGTAGTTGCAGGTGAAGCAGCAATGACCGTACCAAAGGAAAAGAGTGATTACACTGCTGAAGATATAGCATCTATTGCTAAGGATGCCAAGGTACGACACTTATTGCATAGTGCCATTGATAATGTAATGTCAAACAGGGTAATCAACTGCAAGACTGCTAAGGAGATATGGGATGCACTGGAGACAAGGTGTCAAGGAACTAAAACAGTTAAGAAGAACAGGAAGACAATACTCACTCAAGAGTATGAACACTTTGACTCTAGGACTAATGAGTCATTGACTGATGTATATGATAGATTTGTCAAACTCTTGAATGACTTGTCGTTGGTTAATAAGGAGTATGATCTTGAAGATACAAACCTTAAATTCCTGTTAGCTCTTCCTGAATGTTGGGATTTGAAGGCAACAACAATAAGAGACAACTACAATCTTGATGAGACAACTCTTGATGAAATCTATGGAATGCTCAAGACTCATGAACTTGAGATGGAACAAAGAAGCAAGAGGAAAGGAGGAAAGTCTAGGACAGTTGCTCTCAAGGCTGAAGAGGAATCCCCCAAACCACCTTCCTCAAAGAAAGACAAGGGTAAAGCTCTTATCATAAAGTCTGATACTGAGTCATCAAGTTCTGAGAGTGATGATGACTCAGATTTTGAAAGCTTGCCTGAAACTGATGCTGATGAGGAGATGATGAAGCTGTGTGCTCTTATGGTGAAAGGAATCACAAAGATTGCATACAGGAAGTTCAGGAAGGGAAAGAAGTTTTCCAGGAAAGGCATAAGTTCTGATAAGAAGAATTTCAGAAGATCTGAAGGAAGAGGAGGAAAGTCTGACAGAGGAGATTACGCTAATGTTAAATGTTATAATTGTGGTGAGAAAGGCCACATATCTCCTGATTGCAAGAAGACCAAGAGTGACAAAGGCAAAGCTCTTGTCACAAAGCAGAAAAGCTGGACAGACACCTCAGACTCTGAAAGTGAGGAGAACTATGCATTGATGGCAAATGCTGATAAATCAAGTTCTGAGAGCAGTTCTGAAGCTGCTGAAACAAAGGTACCTCAGACTACTTATGCTTTTCATACTGATGATATTAATGAGTTGAGAAGATATCTTAAAACCATGTTTGTTAGTTATAGAGATCAAACTTTAACATGTGAAAGATTAACTTCTGAAAATCTTGCTTTTAGGAAAAGAAATGATTTCTTAGAAAAAGAGTTAGTCATGTTCCATCAAACTCGGCAGGATAGAGATGATGCTTTTTATGTTAGGGATGAAGTGCTAAAAATGAATGAATCTCTAAAAACTGAGTTAGAAAAGGAGAGAGAGATTATCAGAACTTGGACTAACTCTAACAAAACAACTCAAAATTTGCTAAGCAGTGGAAACTGGAAAGAGGGCTTAGGCTATGGAGAAAATAAAAATGAAAAAGGAACTGTAGAAATTAAGCCTGTTGATAAGCAAAAGCCGAAGTTAAAACCTGTTAAGTTTGTAACTGAAAAATCTGAAAATGAGAAATCAGAAGTTAAAAAGGAATTAGCTTCTGACAAACTAAAACAGGAAAAGACAACTGAAGTTAACATAGGCTTAATGACAAAGAAGCAGCTTAAGCATAAGCTGAAAGATGTTAAGAATGCAAACAAGGTAAAATCACCTAGGAAAAACAGGAATGGAAAGGAAGGTGTGAATAAAAGTAATAACTATAAATCTATTCCTGATGCTCCTAGGAAAGCATGTCATAACTGTGGAAGTTCTAACCATCTGGCTTCTTTTTGCAGGAAGAATAAGAATATTAACTCATTATCTACAAAGTCAGGAGTTAAGAGTCAGTCTGTTAGATACAAACCACAAAATCCTTGTTTTCATTGTGGTAATTTATGGCATTCCATTTATACTTGTAAGGAATATCATAGTTTGTACTATGATTATTATCAAATAAAACCTTCTTTAAAGAAAGTTTCTGTTGTTCCTTCTAGTGTAAGTTCTGATTCAAAGTCTGGTAGTATAAGTTCTGATAAGAAAACTGTTAACATAAAATCTGATGCTAAATCCGCTGCAAATGTTAACAAACCTAAAAAGGCCAAAGGATCCAAGCAAGTCTGGGTCCTTAAAACTAATAATTAGTGGTCTTTTTGATTGCAGGGCAACAGGAAAAATATTTTAGTTCTGGACAGTGGATGTTCAGGACATATGACTGGAAATAAGGCCCTGCTATCAGACTTTGTGGAGAAAGCTGGCCCAAGTGTTTCTTATGGAGATGGCAACATTGGAAAAACTTTGGGATATGGCAATATCAATCTTGGGAATGTCATCATTAAATATGTAGCTCTGGTCTCAGGACTTAAACACAACTTACTGAGTATAAGTCAAATCTGTGACAGAGGTTATCATGTTGATTTCTTTGCAGAACATTGTGAAATAGTTAGTAAATCTAAAGAAAAAATTGTTCTGAAGGGATTCAGGCGTGGTAACATTTATGAAGCTAAGCTTTCAACAAGTTCTGATGGTTCTGCAATCTGTTTAGTGAGTAGAGCCTCAACTGAAGAAAGCTGGAATTGGCACAAGAAACTCTCTCATTTAAACTTCAACAAGATAAATGAACTGATCAAGAAAGATCTTGTGAGAGGACTGCCAAAATCAGTGTTTGTTCCTGATGGTCTTTGTGACTCATGTCAGAAGGCTAAACAAAGAAAATCTTCGTTCAAGAGCAAGACTGAATCATCAATTCTTGAGCCTTATTATCTGCTTCATGTTGATCTATTTGGTCCAGTGAATGTCATGTCTATTGCAAAGAAGAAATATGCGTAGGTCATAGTAGATGAGTTCACCAGATACACATGGGTGTATTTCTTGCACACAAAAAGTGAAACTGCATCTATCCTGATTGATCATGTCAAACATCTGGATAAATTGATCAAAGATTCTGTGAAAATTTTGAGGAGTGATAATGGCACTGAATTCAAGAATCTGATAATGGAAGAGTTCTGCAAAAATCATGGAATAAAGCAGGAATTTTCTGCTCCTGGAACTCCACAGCAAAATGGAGTTGTTGAAAGGAAGAATAGAACTCTCATTGAAGTTGCACGAACAATGCTTGAAGAAGCAAAGCTTCCAACCTATTTCTGGGCTGAAGCTGTGCAGACTGCTTGTTTTACTCAAAATGCAACACTCATTAACAAGCATGGAAAAACACCATATGAGATGGTGAAGAACAAGAAGCCAAATCTCAAATACTTTCATGTATTTGGATGTAAGTGTTTTGTTCTCAAGACTCATCCTGAACAGCTATCCAAGTTTGATCTAAAAGCTGATGAGGGAATCTTTGTGGGATATCCACTTTCTACAAAAGCCTTCAAAGTCTATAATTTGAGAACAAAAGTGGTCATGGAATCTATCAATGTCTCTTTTGATGACAAGAAGATCACTGGACTTGAAGATTGCATTGATCATGATCAGCTGAGATTTGAAAATGAAGATTCATATTCTGATACCTCAAGTCCTGACAGTCTAAGTCCTGATACTGTAAATTCTGATGGATTAAACTCTGATGTTATTGAAACTGTGGTGACTACGTCAAAGGAAGATGCACCAATGCAGGGGGAGCATACTCAAGATATTATCACATCTCAAGAAGCATCAGAACATACATCTGGCTCTTCAAATTCTGATTCGTCAAGTTCTGATAAGCCAAGTACTGACAGTACTGAAAATCTAAATACTGAAGGATCCAACTCAGAGAGCATAGTTTCAGGGGGAGCATCAGAAAATGAAACCGAAGACAGCATGAATCATGGGGGAGCATCCAGTTCTAGAGAAAATCTTCCATCTGCAAGGAAGTGGACAAAATCACATACACCTGATTTGATAATTGGAAATCCTGAGGCAGGTGTCAGAACTAGAACAGGTACTTCGAATGAATGTCTTTACAATTCTTTTCTCTCTCAGTCTGAGCCAAAGAAAGTGGAAGAAGCTCTTCAAGATGCTGATTGGGTGCAAGCAATGCAGGAAGAGTTGAATGAATTTGAAAGAAACAAAGTCTGGACCTTAGTGCCAAGACCTAAGAATAGATCGGTTGTTGGTACAAAGTGGGTATTCAGAAACAAAACTGACAGTGATGGCATAATTGTAAGGAACAAAGCAAAGGCTGGTTGCAAAAGGATATTCTCAACAGGAGGGAATTGACTATGATGAAACATTTGCTCCAGTTGCTAGGTTAGAAGCCATAAGGATATTCATGGCTTATGCTGCTCACAAAAAGTTTACTGTCTTTCAAATGGATGTGAAAAGTGCTTTTCTCAATGGAGAATTGGAAGAGGAAGTATATGTTGAACAACCTCCAGGCTTTGTAGATTCCAAACATCCAGATTATGTCTACAGGCTTGATAAAGCACTTTATGGACTTAAGCAAGCTCCTAGAGCATGGTATGAGACTTTAGCTCAGTTTCTTCTGGAAAGTGGATTCAACAGAGGAACTATTGACAAAACACTGTTCTATCTCAACCATGGCAAGGACTTACTTTTGATCCAGATTTATGTTGATGATATTATTTTTGGGTCTCCAAATGACAAACTTTGCAAAAAGTTTGCCAACCTAATGCAGTCAAGATATCAGATGAGTATGATGGGAGAACTTAGTTATTTTCTGGGCCTTCAAGTCAAGCAGAGTGAAGAAGGAACTTTTATTTGTCAATCTAAGTACACCAGAAACTTGCTGAAGAAATTTGGAATGCAAGACTGTTCAAGTGCATCCACTCCCATAGCCACTGCAACAAAACTGGATAAAGATACTGGTAATTCAGTAGATATTACTGATTACAGAGGTATGATTGGTTCACTTCTCTATCTAACTGCTAGTAGACCAGATATCATGTTTGCTACCTGTCTTTGTGCAAGATTTCAAGCAGATCCAAGAGAACCTCACTTAACAGCTGTAAAAAGAATCTTTAAGTATCTTAAAGGAACAGCTGATCTAGGATTATGGTATCCTAGAGAATCAGATTTTAAATTAATAAGTTACTCAGATGCAGATTTTGCAGGTTGCAAGATTGACAGGAAAAGCACAAGTGGTAGCTGCCAATTTCTTGGAGGCAGGTTGGTTTCTTGGTATAGCAAGAAACAAAAGTCAATTTCCACATCAACTGCAGAAGCAGAGTATATTGCTGCAGGAAGCTGCTGTGCACAGATTCTCTGGATGAAGAATCAGTTACTGGATTATGGGTTAACATATTTCAAAATCCCTATTTACTGTGATAATCAAAGTGCTATTGCTATGACAGGTAATCCAGTTCAACACTCTATGACAAAGCACATCAGCATCAGGTACCATTTCATCAGGGAACATGTGGATGAAGGTACAGTGGAATTGCATTTTGTTCCCACAGATCAACAAGTAGCAGATATCTTCACAAAACCACTGTGTGAAGCTACCTTTTCAAAATTGGTAAATGAACTTGGAATGATTTCAGGTTCTTTCTCTAAATCTGCTTAAACTTGTTCTATGTTATCAGACTTTATGATCAGTATTTACAGAATTAATCTCTTTGTATATTCTGTGCATTAATTGATAAATGTCTTTAAGTACTGACTGTTGTCTGATATATGTTTCTAAACTCTGATAAGTGATATGTCTGTTTCAGTAACTATTCAATCCTATGAGGATAACTGTGCTAGATACTGATCTACTAGTCTTCAATAAACAAATGATCCCATGAAAGAAGTAATTATTTCTGTGGAAATCTTATGACACAAGCAAATTCTGATACTTGAGCTTAGTTTAGTTTACTTTATTCATCTTACTACTAAGTCCCAAATTAGAATAATGCTACTCATCTGTTTAAGTTCTGATTCTAGTAAAACTGCTAAATGTACTAAGTGCTGATAAACCTCACTTATCAAAAGAAGAAGAACAAGAATCAAAGAATAATATCAGGTACTCCTTTGAGATCTAGAGTAAAAATGTGAATGGGACGACCCAAGTGCATAGCTGGTATTAAGTAAATATGCATTAGAAAAGCAAAATATTTTCTTAGTGACTTTTCACACTCTATGATTACTGGAGAAATACTCTGATAATAGCATAAATTCTGATAAACAGTCGTGACTCACTTACACTGAGAAGCCACTGTAAAATAGAATTTCAAAAGCTGCATAAAATTAGCACAAAAAAACAGTTGAGGTGGACTCATGCATGAACTCATTTATCAGTAGGTTTCAGGATAATGACAGCTCTTTAGCAAAATTTTAATTATGACTTATTTCTAAGATGTACTGAAGTGAATCAGACTTTACTCTTTGTCTGTTATTTAGCTTAATGCACACACTAATCACTCCATATGAATGATGAAATTTCTGTGGTGGTCTATGTTATTTTAGATAAACAGTCATTGTGTCATTTTTGCACAAATTCTGAGGACAAGTTCTAGTTACACGTTCTGATGATTAAGTTCTGACATTTATAACTAAGAACTTGTATGAGTTTTTACTAAGATAGATATTCCTTGTTCGAGTTAAGACATTATGTTCTGATGACTGTTAAGTTCTGGTATAGGTCTAAGTTCTGATTTTTCAGTCTAACCCTTTACTTGACTTATCTGTGAGTAAAATTTGGTAACAGTCTCAGATTAATTTCGAAATGTTGAAGTGGAAGATTAATAGTCTATGGTTAAACCATAATGGCACTCGTCCTTGAACAGTTCACTCTTGTTACATGTGCACATTCTCTTTCCAATGACTGTTATTCTTTTTCAAAGTCTAGGGAGACGAGGTAGAATTAATTCTACCTGTCAGCATTAAATATCTTTGCGTCTCTTGGCATTCTCTTGCCTATATACACAGCCACTTCACATTAGTCTTCTCATCACACTTGTATCACAAATTCAGTCTTGTTTTTCATTTACTATCACAAATGGCTGAATTTGGCTGGTTCTACAATTACGGTGATGAGACTGTGCATGTCTTTTTGAATGGAATTCCAACTCCCTACCCTATCACCAACATCCCTCACAATCTCTGGATTCAATTTCCAGAGGTTATCAAACTTGATCTGGTGGCCGTTCGAAGAGACCTTCACCTTCGTCGTATCCGTCAGCAAGAGCGAATCATACGACTCGCCATCTTGTTTGTCGAAGATAGGAAGAGGAAGATGACTTAATCTCGTCTTCTTCCTGTTCTTCTTCATCCTCAGCTTTGTCAGGCTTCTTAGCTAGGACTAAAGCTGTTGACGTTAGGATTAGAAGCTTAGGGAAAATCTTGTATTGATGTAATTTCTATTTCATATATGTATTGACTTGATATATTAATGAAAACTATTTTTACTTCAAGATTTTGTCTCTGAGTTATTTTATCTGTGTTGTTAAATCCTGCTTGATATTCTGATGACCATTTAAATTTTGTCTTTATTTAAGTTCTGATTCTTTGTCAGCATTTATTCATCGAAATTATCTCGGTCATTTTTAACATGATTCATTTTCAGAATATTAATGTTGCAGTGAAAAATAATTCAATCAGTGCTAACGGTTTCAATTTTGAATTAAAACTGTGTCTCTTGATAACTGAAATGGTTTTTCCTTGAAACAAGGCAACTGGGTAAGTAATCATTCCTGTTTTCTCGAGCCCAGTAACTATCCGTTATTACTGCATGTCTGACAGGTGTCCAACGGTAACATTTTTTTTTCAGAGTATAAGAACAACAGAGAGAAGATTTCTTTAATCTTTTATTTTCTTTATACTTTATCTCTCTTCTTACTTTTACTCTCTTTCTCATTCTTTCTCACGTTGGTTTTTCATACAGACATTATCTCAAACACCTAACAGGCATACTTGAATTTCAATATTTTTTCACATGGCACCAAAGGATTTAATCATTGATGGAGCAAAGTTTGTTCCAAACAACTATGCTGCAATTCTTGATCATGCTGAAGCTCCATCTGAATTGCATTTTGTGCAAGATCTTCTTGCACATAGTGAGGTTGGGTACGCCTTAACTCAGCCTGAATTATTTTCAAGTCAACAAGTTCTGTGGTTCTGGAGGACTGGAGTTTATGATGATGGTGGTAAACGAGGAACTCCCAGTATTATCTTCCAAGTGGGTGATTCTTCCTATGTAGTCACTCCTGGTACAGTACGAAGAGCATTACATCTTCCAGAAGATTGTACCTTCTCTATACCAGAGGAATCAGAACTTCGGGGATTAATGACTGATTTGGGATATGAAAAGAGTCTGACGAAACTTGGACAGTTGAAACGGGCTAATATCAGAAGAGAATGGAGTTTCTTCTTCGATTGCATCACCAAGGCTTTTGGCAACAAGTGTTCCAATTTTGATGCTATCCCAATTCTGAGTCAGCACATCGGGTATGCTATTATCCATCAAACTCATTTTGATTTTGCAACTGGAATAATTGGTTTTATTGGGGATAGGATGACAGAGGATCGAGATGTTGTTTATTTTGCTAGATTCTGTCAACTTATTTATACGTATTGTACTGCTGAACCCCAGTTAGTCAGCACTCAAACCCCACCTTTTAAGGTTGCAAAAAGGTACTTTAACGACCTGATAAATGCTGACACAAAGAAATCAATGGTGAGACAATTACAGATTCCTCAGTCTGTGAAACAGATTCTGGTAAATGCTGATCGTGCTACTTACAAATCTGTTTACTCAAATGTTCAACCAACTCACCATAACCAAAATCCATCAACCTCAGTCCCTACCTCTCATTCTACTCAATCTACCCTCAGAACTTATCTCAAATCCTATCTCTCCACTTCACAGACTGCTCAACCTTCTTCTTCAGCACCTACTGTGAAGCCTACATCCTCTAAACCAAAGAGAACAAAGACTGTTCCTCAAACATCTCAGAAGAAGAGGAGGATTACTTTGAGAGATGAATCAGATTCTGAGGATCAGATTCCCTCTTCAGAACCTGTGGTAAATGAAGCTGAGAAGGCAACTTCTCAGAAGGATTCTGCAATTGGGGGTTCTAGGCTTCTCAAGAGGCTTAGACGTATGACGGTTCCTGAAACTCCCAAGGAATCCAAATCAACAAGGAAGTACAAGAAACAGAGGGAACAGAGGCCAGTTTCAGATGATGAGGAGGAAGCAGCTAAGGAAGGGGATCAGGAATCTCTGATCTCACAAGCCAAGGAATTTGCTCCAGTCACTTCTTCTCCATCAACTCCATCTCAGGAACCTGTATCTGACAAGGCTAATTCACCTTCTATGTCTCTTGTTAATCCAGGCACAAGTGCTGAAATTGATATTCAGAACCTGGTTGTGCCTGAAATACTTTTCTTAGAAGCTCCAACAGTAAATAATCCTTCCACAACACCTGTTACTGATGCTGTTCAAACTCCTGAGTTATCACTAACACCTTCTCTGCATCAAGATGCTGATGATCAGATTTTAGGTGAGCATCAGGATATGGCTGTTGATCAGAACTTAGTATCAGATCAGCAATTAGAGGATGTTGAAGCCTCCATTGCTACTCACACAGTTGTCTTATCAGAAGATACTGATTCTTTAAGTTCTGATGCTGCAAATGTTGGAGATACTGGTGAAGCTGCTACAACTGTAGATGCTGATGAAGCAGGTCCTTCAGGACATACTCCTCCACTGACTCTTCCAAAGTTTGAACTGGTAAAGGAGTTTGTTATCAGGGATGCACCAGTACCTTGGAGTGAAACTCCTGCAGGTCAGGAGTGGACTAAGGAATGGAACTCAGTTTCATGTGTTCCAAATGCTTTACATCTTGCTGAGCACTTGACTAAAGCTGATGAAATGTTACATTCTGATGATTTTAAAACCCAGCTTAGAGTCACTGCATTGAGTACTAAACATCTACAAGGTCTTCATTCCAACACTCATGCAGAGCTACACAAGATTCAGGAGAACTTTATTAAACAGGAACAAGTTTGGAAACTTGATAAGAAAAAGTTCTTCCAACCTACCATTGACAGGGTTGCTTATATTGAGAAAACTCAAGAGAAGCAACAAGCTCAGATTGATCAAATTCTGACAAATCAAGCTTCTC
Source organism: Apium graveolens (assembly GCF_009905375.1). NCBI lineage: Eukaryota > Viridiplantae > Streptophyta > Magnoliopsida > Apiales > Apiaceae > Apium > Apium graveolens. The sequence continues at coordinate 148,962,572 of NC_133656.1, forward strand.
AGCAATCACAACTTACTGAAATCCAGACCTCAGTGGAACTACTTATCTCTCTTTTATTACCTGCTGATGCCAAAAAGGGGGAGAAGGTAATTAAGTCCAAATATAAAACCAACAAGTCACTGCAAGGAAAGGATGATGGAAAAGATGACCAAGGAAACTCTGGAATGGGTAGTGGTCATAGTCAAGGTAGAAGGTTTACATCAAGACAAGCTAGTCACAGAACAAGTTCTGATACTGGGAAAAGAATAAGTTCTGCTGCTGGTAAAAGGATAAGTTCTGATGAACTTCTAGATCTTGATGAGGAAATGTCAAGACAATTATTTCTTCAAGAAAATCCAGGGATGGACTTGGAAAGTTTAAAGGAAGAAGAAGCCAGACTTAAATCAGAGAAAGTCACATCTAAATCTGAAGCTTCTGGTAAAAAGTTACTTCCAAAACCTAAAGGCATTGTGATCAAAGAAAGGATAAATACTGAAGAAACTTTGGCTAAATCACAACCACAGATAGATCCAAGATCCAAGGGTAAAGAAAAGGTTGGTGAACCTATCAAGCCTTATGTACCTCCTGAGGAAGAAGAAATTACTGATGGAAAAGATAATCTTGCTCTGACTTCAAGAAAAGTTCTTAAAACAACCTCTGACATGGCTCAAGTTGTTCAGAGTCAAGAAATTGTAAGTTCTGATATTCAGAAGAAGCAAGTAACCTCTGACAGTGCTCAAGTTAACTTGATATCAGAAGATAAATCTAAAACACTCCTACCAGGATTCACTAAAGCAAAACAGACTCAATCTTTGAAGACTACTTCAAGTGGTTTTGAAGCAAGAGTAGTTACTGGAAAGGAAGCTAGAGATAAAACTGGATTGGGAAGTGCTGATGAAAGAAGAATACACAACACTACCGATGATCCAACTTCCTTGAGTGAACCAGGTATTGGAGCAACTCCTGAGAGATTGAATCAACTAGAATCTGTACAGATGGTTTACCATACCTACTTGAAAGAATACATCATGTTGTATTTCATGACAGATGGTAGGGTTTATCATATAAGACAAAATGCCATTCCATTGAAGTATTTTGAAGAATTGGAGCATGTATTATTCTTACTTCAAGTGGATGACAGAATAACAGAGACTGCTGCAAACTACTTAAAGGAACAGATTCAGAGACAGAAAAGACTTTATTCTGTTAAGTCTGACAGCAGATATGTTCCAAAGTACAGAAATCACAATGGTGATATTATTGATATGAAGCCTAATACTGCACAGATCAGAACATATCTTGGTATTAAGGCGCTTGAATTCAATCTAGAGTCTAACAAAGCTTATGTCATAAGACTAGATCGGGAGTTGAGAAAAGCAAAGATTAATGATCTCAGAGCTGCAATATTTCAAACTGGTGAAGATACTGCAGAGCTTAAAGATGTCAAACGGAGAATGATTGATGAACTCAGATATGCTGAGAAATGTTTGTTGAAGAATTATCTCAGAACAACTCCTGACATCAGAGAGATCAGAAAATGATGAAGCCAAGTCAAAGATCTACAACTACTTAAAATTCTGATGTGTATACAGACCAAAGTTGTTATCAGAAGTTGAATTGGTAAAAGCTTTAAGGACTGTAAGTTGTAGTTATCTTGTCTATTTCTCATGCATTTGTACTTAATGTTTTTGACATCATCAAATATCTGTTAAACTTGTATATTTTGCTTTGGGGGAGATTGTTAGATATATTTGATAATGTCATGGCTAATATGTTTTATGTTTAGATTTCAGATCTTATTTGAACAGGACAAATCAGTACTTAACTGATCAGTACTTATACTGGAAGTCAGAACTTAAGGGATATCAGTACTTATGTTATCAGGAGATAAGCATCAGGAGATAGATATCGGAACTTAAGTGCTGAAGGACGATCAGATAAGGACAGTAGCTGATTAAAGTTAAGAAGATCAAGATAAACATAAGAAGAGATATGCATGAAGAAGGAATTCCGTGAAGAATGGAATACTTGGAATAGAAGATATCTGATTGATATATATTAGGAAGCAGAATTATATTCCATATCAATTAGCGATTATCTTGTAACTGTGTAGTATATAAACACAGACATAGGGTTTACACTATAAGTGTTATCATAATCGAGAATATTATTTACTATAACCCTAGCAGCTCTCGTGATATTTTGTTCATCACTGAGAGATAACAGTTCCAGATTGTAACAGAGTTTATTGTTTAAATAAAGTTTGTTTTCTGTTACATAAGTTCTTGAAGTTTGATTTGATTGTAATAAACACTGTATTCACCCCCTCTACAGTGAAAGTGTGACCTAACATTCTGCTCTAATGCAGATGTCAGTTTTATATCAAAACAACCATATATATATTATAATGAACTTGCTGAGCATTTCTTTCGCTCATACTTTCCTATTTTCAAATTTAACCTCCAGTGAGGACTAGCTTGAGCTGTTTAGCTGCGTAATTAAAGGAAGCAAAGAAGAAGCTTTTGGGAAGGTGGTTGGTCCAGAGTTTGCGGACTAGTGTAAGTTTTATTGTATAAATTTGTTTATATTATATTATATTATAGTTGTGTATTTTATTTGGGCCTAGTATACTTCATTTCGAAGTTATACTAGTGGGTTTAATTGTGAGTTGGAATTTATTGAAAAGAGTTTTAAAAGAAAGTGAAAATTTATTGGTTGAATTTGGATACCTTGTTTCTAGAACTGTAACCTTAAAAGATCTTGGAGTAGTTTGGGGTCATTTATGATAATTATCTTCCGCTGGCATTTATTTATTGATTTAACAGGTTAATTTGGATTGAAGTTTTATAGTGACGACCAAATCCTCTGACCCCGGATTTGGGGGCGTTACATTAGTTGTATAATTAGTGATTATAATGTGTTCACTATATTTTATACAGTTTTCTGTTAGTATGAACCATGATGTGTGTTCTTGCAAGTAATTTGTGACTACTGTTTAGACTATTTAATTTTTTGCTTATATAGATCGTTGAACTTTTACGGGACGAGCTTATATGTTTTGATTGTTATAAAAGTACTTGTATATGTTTGTGACTTTTAGTATGATATGATATGCTTCTTGTATCATTTTTTAGCATTTTATTTAGAGGAATACAGGATGTTACACTAAATTTATGTTTATTAAACATACATGTTAAGCCATGACATTATATCAATATTTCATCGGAACATTATCCAGCAACTAAAACAAATATAACGTATAAATTTTATACTATAACAATGTATGTGGCGAAACATTCATAATATTTCAAATTCCAATCATATCGTCATCCACCAGTTATCGAAACTGAAAGTACTAAAACATCAATAGTGCTGCTACTTAAACGTTAATATCATACAGAGATTCCAACAATTCAATTCTACAATTTCAAAATATAGAACATGATAGAACTAGTCTTGTACATCTTTGTTCTTTGCAGCTTCATCAAATGTACTTGTTATATTCTTTGCAAATGTCACATTTTTCGTTTTTGCAGACTGTTTGTAATAACCCCAATTTTTGGAATTTTTGAAACACTGATGAATAGTAACTTTTTGCTGATGATGCTGATTAAGGAAAATTATCAGACAACACTATATAGGAGTACTGAAAGGCATATGTCATAGCCTACTCGTTTATTCGAGTATTTAACTCAACTCAAATAAGAATGTAATAAGTAAATAGTGGATCAAGCATCAGAGAGATCTCACAAAGTAACATCTGTCAAAGAATAAAGAAACATTGTTCATCTGCAGACTTGAAGATTCACTGGAAGAAGTTCAAGAATTTGATCATGCCTCAGTGATGTAAATCAAGATCGTGGATTCAATCAAGTGACAGAGATCTCGTCAAGGTATCATTTATTACAAGGATTCAATCAGAACAACAGAGTCAAGACATGAAGAAACGTCACGAAAGTTAGTCACTCATGAACCAGACAGTACATCGAGTGTCAGCATTGAAGTGACGGAATTGATTCATAAGTCTCAGTGACTTTCAGAAGATTGTCAGAAGAATGGTTGCTGCTCAGCGTTAGTATTAATTCTCCATTAATTAATTAAGTCATATAATTTAATTAAGAAAATAAATTTTATCTGCAAGGATTAATTTATTAATTAATTGAATTAAATTGATTAATTAATTTAGAATTAATATTAAGGAATTACAGAATTTTAATTGGTTTAAAATCTATTTAAATTGAAACAAGGCAAACTGATTGTATTAGTATGACAATCGGTATGACAATCAATAGTCATACCGAAAGTCATGCTAATTCATTTAATTGTCTTGTTAGAATTTTTATTAGATTAAAAATCTGTTATTAATCTTTGCAAGACAATCTGAATTGTACTTGTGTAACAATCGGTATGACAATCAATTGTCATACCGAAAGTCATGCTGGTTCAAAGGATTGTCATTGCAGTTCATTTGCATTCGGCTGTTTACTTAAAAAGAAACAAAAGAAGCAGAAGTAAATATCATCCATTTTCAGCAATCAAACAGAACACACCACAAGAACAAAAGAAAAAGCAGCAGAAAAATATTTCATCTATTCTGCAACTTCAAGATCAATTTTCTAGATTGTAAAGTTAAATCCAATCAACTAGAAATACTTATCTTGTTCTTGTATATCAATCTAGCGGATTAAAATCCCTAGAACTTAATCTCAAATCGCTTTTAGCATTTGATCTTTTAATTACAAAAATAGAAAAAGTTCATGTCGAATTTATTCTAAATTTGTAATAATTGATTTGAGATTAATCCCTTGTAACCGATACCGTAGTTGTAACACCTTTCAAGTTTAATAAAAGTTTTATTTAACTTGAATTTTGTTTCACAATTTTATTCCGCATTTTATTCGACGAAACGGTATTGTTTGCATTCAACCCCCCCTTCTACAAACAAATTGGGACCTAACAAGTACTGTTATGGAAATTCTGAGATCGTATTGGTATTCCATAAAGTAAATGAGTGTATGTAAAGGTCGTCAGAATTCGAATCCGGACACTTTGATTTTTTCCCGAAAATCCACCAGATACCGAAAGAATTGAGTATAAGGTAACATGATTAAAAGGATTTAAATTCAAGGATTATAAGAGAGGATCATAAAAGGAATATAAAATATTGAGAAAGGTTTAGGGGAACCCAAATAATAAGATCCCGGATATGATCTCTCATACGACGAACGAGAACGAAAGTTAAGCGAACCGTATAACAGATAAGCGGTCATTAGCCAAGTAATTAAGGGTTAATCAAAGAGGTTAGTGGGTGATGATGTCATCACACCACAAAGGGAAGACAAGTGTTAAAAGATGACACAAGCTTGATGACATAAGTATGACAAAGGGATTTTGTTTTGTTGGTTGATTTTGGACCATGCAAAATTAACCATGGTAAAAAAATTTAAGTATGACAAGTGTTAAAAGATGACACAAGCTTGATTTAGGTTTTGTTGGTTGACTTATGAGTTGGAGCAGATTCAGCAGAAGGAAGTTTACGGGAAAGGAAGAGTGGTCATCACGTCTACTGCTCTGGTAGCTGATGAACAACAACAACAACAACCACTATATCAACAACAATCTCAACAGTCAGATAGAATGGTACAGTCTTCCAAGGTTGAAGATAATGTGATAGTAGCAGAATTTGATTCACCTACTACAAATCAATCAGGAGATGATTATTATTCCTTGGAAGAACTGGAGCAATTGGAGGATGAGTCAATGGCCCTGATTGTCAAGAGATTCTCAAATGTCAGATTCAAAAGGAATCCCAAGTTCAAGTACAAGTCCAACTACAACAGATTCCAGAAAGGTGGATCTTCATCCTCTAACACCAGCAGTGGTGGGTATAAAACAGGGATGGTTGATCGAAGCACCATTCGATGCTTCAACTGTAATGAGTTGGGACACTTTGCCACAGAATGCAGGAAGCCAAAACAAGCAAGGAAGAACTCTTACGATTCTAATCAGAAGATTAAATCTGAAAGGGCGTACCTGGCAAAGGGAAGAAGCTGGGATGATACTGACAGTGAAGATGAAGAAGTTGGGAATCTTGCTCTCATGGCTAGTGATGCAAGCACCTCATCGTCAAGAAAAGAGGTAAAACTTTCTGATGCTGAAATGGTTTATCATCTAAGAGGTAACTTAGATTGTGCTCGTCGTGATAATGAATTGTTAAATCAACAAATCAAAGACCTTGAGAAAGAGGTCAATGAATTAAGACTTGTGCACATTAATCAAGATAAACTTAAAGACCAAGTATCTTTTCTAGAGAATAGAGTTGACTGTTATAGACAACTCGAAACTATTCTCAAAGACAAGATCACCGGTCTTGAGGCTAAGGTTAAAGCTTACTTTAATTCTTGTTCGAAGTCCAAAGAGTTTTACAATAAGCAAGCTGTTAATCAAACACATGGAATAGGTTATGATTACAATGCTGCTATTGGAAAATTAGGCATAAACTCCCCTCCTCATGTATGTGCTAAAGGCAGGGAAGTACCACATGTGCTTAAGGGTGTTGATGAACCCCTCTATAAGGAATCAATTGCTGAACCATTTGATGAGACCTCTTTTATTATTCAAGAAGAAATCCGTGCTGAAGATAATGCTAATGGGAAAGCTGTCTCCAAGTCAAGTGTGTCAAAAGTTCCAGTCAAGGTTGTGAAAGCAACTGAGACTAACTCAGACACACATGAGTTGGATAGCACAAATGCCATGTCTACCATGCATAAGTTGCCTATTGTTAATCCTTCTCATAAAGCATGTGGTGTTCCTGATTGTATGTCTTGTGCTTTTAATCTGTTGTTTGCTTATTTTAATGGTAAGCATGCTTCTAATGATAAGACTACTCCTCGTCAGCATGTGAATAATAGAAAGCATGATAGGTCTAAGACTGCTAGTCCTCCTAAAGCTAGAAAGGAGACATTTGTGCCTAAGCCTAAACATAAATCTGATAAGGCTGTTTTAAAGGTCAAATGTTCAGTCATTGAGAATGTTGAGAATAGTGAAATTAAGAATGTTGTTTTGCCTGATAAAGGCCAATTTTACAAGTATGCCGGACCCAGCCAAGCTTGGGTTCCGAAGAAGTTCTAATCCATTTGTATTGCAGGGCATTAAACAGGTACAACCGGTAGTGTGGATTCTTGACAGTGGATCGTCAAGACATATGACCGGAGATAGAGCCCTGCTATCAAATGTGGTTGAGAAAGCTGGCCCAGTGGTTACCTTTGGAGATAACAGCAAAGGTTTAACGGAGGGATATGGCTGTTTGCAAGCTGGAAATGTTATCATTGAAAATGTATATCTTGTGCAAGGACTTGAACACAATCTGCTTAGCATTAGTCAGTTCTGTGACAACGGCTACAATGTTTTATTCGACAAGCTGAAGTGTCAGATTCTGCACAAGAAAAGTGAAAAACCCTCCTTAATGGGAATACGGAAAGGAAATCTGTTCGTAGCTGACATGAACTCTGGAAGCAATCTTGAAGTCAATTGTTTCTATGCAAAAGCATCGTCAAATGAGAGTTGGCTATGGCACAAGAGACTTTCCCATCTCAATTTCAAGACAATGAATTCTCTTGTCAAAAGAGAATTGGTAAGAGGTCTGCCTCAGCTGGAATTCTCTCCAGAAGGACTATGTGAGGCTTGCCAGAAAGGAAAGTCAAAGAAAGCAAGTCACAAAGGCACTGACACATCTTCCATAACTGGTGTTCTGCAATTATTGCACATGGATTTATTTGGTCCAGTTAATATCCTTTCTATGTCAAAGAAGTGTTACTGTCTTGTGATAGTTGATGACTATTCCAAGTATACGTGGGTTTTATTTCTTCACTCTAAGGATGAAACACCACAAGTTGTGATTGATCATATCAAGATGATTGAGTTAGATTCTAACGTCCCTGTTAGAGCAATAAGGTCAGATAATGGAACAGAATTCAAGAATGCACTTCTAAATGGATTCTGTACAGACAAAGGGATTACCAGACAATTTTCAGCTCCTAGAACTCCTCAGCAAAATGGAGTGGTAGAAAGGAAGAATCGTACATTGATTGAAGCTGCAAGAACGATGTTAAATGAATCAGGTCTTCCAATGTACTTTTGGGCTGAAGCTGTCAATACTGCATGTTATACTCAGAATCGAACTCTAATCAACAAAGACTTCATGAAAACTCCTTATGAGATTTTGAATGAACAGAAACCTTCTATCAAATACTTTCATGTATTTGGTGCCAGATGCTTCGTGCTCAAGGATGGAGATGATCGTCGTGGTAAGTTCGAGGCAAAGGCATATGAGGGTATTTTTGTTGGATATGGAAGAAGATCATATAGAGTGTATATCATTGATCAACACAAAGTAACTGAAAGTGTCAATGTTACATTTGATGACACTAAACTCCCTAGTATCCAAACTGAAGATCCTTCTGAGAAACTGAAGTTTGATGATACGTCAGATTCAGAGTCAGAACATGGTCAAGAACCTGAGGTTGTTGCTGTTGAAGAACCTGTTAATCCTGATAATAATCAAGGTAATAGTGATGGAAACTCTGGAAACAATGGAGATACCACTGCTACTGACGGAGAATCTTCAAGTCAACATGGCAACAACTCAGGGGGAGATGCTGAAGGATCATCTAGTAGGACACAACATCACAATGAATTTCAAGGCGAATCATCAAGATCAAATCTTCCAAGACAGACTGTCTGGAATAAAGCTCACCCTTTTGAGTTGATTATTGGTGATCCAGATGTTGGAGTCAGAACTAGACGTGCTACTCAAAATGAGTGTCTGTTCTCAGGATTTCTTTCTGAGATGGAACCTAAGAAAATTGAAGAAGCACTAACTGATCCAGATTGGGTGATTGCTATGCAAGATGAACTCAATCAGTTTGAAAGTCAACAAGTCTGGAAACTGGTACCTAGGCCTGTACACAAGAAAGCTGTTGGTACAAGGTGGGTATTCAGGAATAAACTAGATGAAGATGGTGTGGTTACAAGAAACAAGGCAAGACTGCTAAAGGGTATTCTCAAGCTGAAGGTATTGATTATGATGAAACCTATGCTCCAGTGGCTAGACTTGAGGCCATCAGGATATTTCTGGCATTCGCAGCATTTTCAAACTTTAAAGTTTATCAAATGGATGTCAAGAGCGCCTTTCTGAATGGAAAGCTGGATGAAGAGGTATATGTAGAGCAACCTCCTGGTTTTGAAGTTTCAGATCATATGGATTTTGTCTTCTTTCTTTTCAAGGCTATCTATGGGCTAAAACAGTCACCAAGAAAATGGTATGACACTCTCTCTGAATTTCTTATTGAAAATAGCTTTATTAGAGGTGTCATAGACAAAACTCTCTTTTCTAAAAAACATAAGAATGATACTATATTAGTCCAAGTCTATGTGGATGATATAATATTTGGGTCTACTAATGATAATCTCTGTAAGAGATTTGCTAAGTTAATGCACAGCAAGTTTGAAATGAGCATGATGGGAGAGCTGAAGTTCTTTCTTGGATTACAAGTAAATCAAAGGTTAGATGGAACATTTATTTGTCAATCCAAGTATCTCAAGGAACTCCTCAAAAAATACAATCTAGAGGATTCTGCATCAGCAAGGACTCCATCAACTACAGCTGTCAAGCTTGGACCATGTGAAAACTCCATTAAGGTAGATGTCACAAGCTACAGAGGTATGATTGGCTCGTTACTCTATCTTACTGCGAGTAGACCAGATATTATGTATGCTACATGCCTATGTGCAAGGTTCCAAGCGGATCCTAGAGATATTCATCTCGTTGCTGTTAAACGAATCTTAAGATATCTTAAGGGAACACCAAATCTAGGTATTTGGTACCCTAAAGAATCTGGTTTTAACCTTGTCGGATATACAGATTCAGATTATGCAGGAAGTGTTGTTGATAGGAAAAGCACCTCAGGAAGTTGTCAATTCTTAGGAAGCAGGCTAGTCTCATGGTATAGCAAGAAACAACAAACAGTTTCCAACTCAACGGCCGAGGCTGAATATATTGCTGCTGGAAGCTGCTGTGCTCAGATCTTGTGGATTAGGAACCAACTACGAGACTATGGCTCTGTATTGAACAAGATTCCTATTTTCTGTGACAACACAAGTGCAATAGCCATCACCAACAACCCTGTGCAGCACTCGAGGACAAAGCACATTGACATCAGGTATCATTTTATTAGAGAGCACGTCATGAATGGTACTGTTGAACTATTTTTTGTTCCAACAGAAGAACAAATAGCAGATATTTTCACTAAACCACTTGACGAATCCACATTTACCAGATTAGTTGGTAAATTGGGCATGTTAAATAGTTTTTGTGATTAATTTAATTAATATCTGGGATCTGTTCTTGAATGAATTTACAAATGAATTTTTCATAAATGAAAAATTCACTTGCAAATTTATTTTATCATTTTATCATATTTCTTGCTTATTTCTATGTAATATATATTATCTTATCTATTTTTATTTTCCCTATTTGTTAATTTAAAATATCTCAGAATATTTTATTTCCTCTAAAAATATTTTTCTATGAATTTTATTTGCTAAAATTCAACAGAAATCTATTTTTGGAATAAAAATAATTAATTCTGAAATATTGTCTTTATTTTCTGTAAATATTTTAAGTATTTATTTCAGTTTTACTATTTTGTAATAAAGTTTCAGTACATTAATAGAAGTCTGTACATATTTGAGTGTTTTTCTACTGCAATGACAATCGGCAAGACAATTGAATTGTCTTGCTGAAAATCATTTCAGTACTTATATATATATATACTTATTTTCATAATTAATTCTGTGTGAAAACCTTTTATTTCCAGAATGACAATCGGCAAGACAATTGAAATTGTCTTGCTGAAAGTCATTTGCGAATATAATTGTTATTTCAGTTTAGTTTTATATTGGCAAGACAATCGGTATGACTATTGATTGTCTTACCAGTTATAAACATTATATATATATCTATTTTATTTTATTTTGCCTGGTATGACAATCGGTATGACTATCAGATTGTCATACCAGTTATAATTTTAATACTTATTCGTGTATTTCATTTCCTTCTTTTTGCCTGGTATGACAATCGGTATGACAATCCCGGATTGTCATACCAGCTGTTATATAAAGGCATGTGTTGTTCTTTTTAAACCATTTTCATCAGCACAGTTCATTTCAAAAAAAAAAAATTTAAACAGTTTCTCTCTTCATTTTTCTCTCTTCTCTCTCCTCGAACAAAAACCACAAACCTGTTATTTCCTTGCTCGAGTTTTTACTCAGCAAACTTAATCATCACTTTAGTGATATATACATATAAGTATATACATAAACAAGTGCTGTTGAATTTTCTGTAAATTCAGTTTGCCCCTTCAATTCCATTTTAATTTTAATTTCTTATTTGTGTCTTTTGGTGTGTCAAAACTGTGTTAGTGGTTTAAGAATTTTAACGAGATACATTTCTGTCTAAATTTTTCGATTATAATTAATTTAATTCGAATTATTAAATTAATTTAATTAATTCGAATTTTCTTAATATTATTCTTAAAATTCTGAAAGCTTGTGCCTTATTATTATTTTAAAATGGCTCTCAATTTCCAAATTGTCGCGCATAATCTAGTTGGTTATTTCAATCCGGAAAAATGTGATGTTGAAAAATTTAAGCCTTGGATTAGATTTTTAAATGACCATTCGATTGTTAGCTCTGCTATTAAATCAAATGTGATTTTAAATATCGATCTTCTTAGACTGATTTGCACAACCTCTACTGTGGCCGATGATTCAAAATCTTTTTCATTCACCGTGGCAAACACACAGTATGTAGTTGATGAAACAGTCGTCAATCGTGCGCTAAATTTTCCACTTGACAATTTCTGTAATTTACCCTCTGAAAATGATATCACAAATTTTTTCAATGCTATTCACTATCAGGGGGTGATCAATTTAACCAAACTTTCTAAATCAAATTTGGTGTCTGAATGGGATATATTCTTCGATACACTTTCCAAAGTGTTTGCCAACTGCACAAAATCTAATTTTCATAACATTACTTCCACCCTGCAGTATATTGGTCTTGCGGTTGTTTTCAATCAAAGGATCAATTTTGGCAAACTACTTTTTCCCATTCTCTTGAGACGTCTAACTTCTGCTTTACGTGATCATTCTACAAATCGTAGGGTATCATGTTACTATGCTCGTTTTCTTATGCTCATAGCAGATCATCTACTCACCCCTGAACACAAAGCACTTTTTGCTAACTCTGCTGTAACCGAACCCCCACCAGTTAGCAAAAAGATTTACACTCGCCAAGACACAACCTTCAAATTTATGCAAGTACCAGTACTTGTATCTGCTTTCATGGCCAATTATATTCCCTTGCCTATTTTTAATCTTCCCGGCCATGAACAGCAACCTCAACCTCCAGTGGTTCAAGCCACCCAGGCTCTTCCGTTACAGGTAGTAACTCCTCACACTCTCTCTCACTCTCTTCCTACTTCTGTTAACAGACCCTCAGTGGTTGATAGGGCTGACCATGAAGTTGTAGAACCACAGCTTCAATCCCAGGTCATAGAGCCAAACACAGAGTCTCATTCTATCTCACCCTCTCCCCCACTGTCTAAAATGTTACCCAGAAGATTATTAGGAAGTAGTACAATGTCAAATATGAGTGAACCCTCAGCTCTGCCTCCTCCTAAGAAAAGAAAAACCTATTCTGAGGCATCTGAAAGCTTATCCTTGTCCTCCCAACAGGACATGGACTTTGAAATGGCCAATGAACAGTTACTAGAGGCATTCTCTCAACAGGATGCATCTATTGAAATTCGCCATCGGGCCATGGCATCTTGTACTGAGTCAAGCACAATTCCATTACTCACAATGGAACCATACACTTCCCCGGATAATACTCAGGACACCCAGCGAGGAGTGCACGTAGAGTCGGTTACAGTGCCTGCCATAGTTACGGCAGAAGAGCAGTCACATGCTTCAGAGGGAAAATCTGACTCTCCGCCATCTTTAATAGAGTCATTTTCTCCCCTCCCAGATCCAACAACTCTGGCTCCCTTATGGGATTCTCCACTCGCAGATTTATCTGGAGAAAGTGGAGGGCAACTCGGTCAATCTATCCCTGAAGCAATTCAGACATCTATTCCAAAAGATTTGATAGCATTGACTGAGGATCGGGACTCGCGAATTCCCATTGCACCACCACTGACCTCTCTTGAAGAGGCTAGGGTGATTTTTAATGCAGGTATACAAGAACAGCAATTGGAAGACTCCTCACGAGCAATCATATTGAGAGAAACACATGCACGTGAGATGAGTGAACCAAATACGAGTGAACTTCAGGTGAGAGCACACACAGACACTGATACTGTCAACCTGTTAGCTCAGATTGCTGCCCTGAAAGAAGAACTTGCTAAAAGTCAAGCTGAAGCTCAAACATTCAAAGCACAGGTGGTTGAACGGTCTTCTTCTTCCACCTCTGTCGACAATCAGCTTGCAATCATAAGGAATGACATTTCAGATTTAAAGACTACTGTAATACCAAAGCTCAATTCTATTCAGGACACTCCAAATTTATCGGCTGATGACATATCCAACTTCTGCTCCCTACATACAAGAATGACTTCTCTTGAAGACCTCGTTGAGATGAATCATTCACTGGACAACTCAAGATTTCTAAAGATAGAGACGGGCATGGAACATCTAAATGAAGGCATGAAGCACTTATATTACATGATCAAGAATTCTCATTGCCCTAATGAAGAACAAAGAGCTTATTTTGAAGGACCGTCTGGTGGAGGATCAGGCTCTGGAAGTGGTGGAGGTTTCAAAGGAAAGTCACTAGAGGATCCCTCAACTAAGGGGGAGAAGAAAGGGGGTAGTTCCAAAGGGAAAGAAAAAGATACTTCTGCTGGAGATAAAGGAAAGGCTGATGATGCCTACTACAGTGGAGAACAGGATGACTTCGATATTTTTGACATTCCCACTGAACCAGTTCAGGAAGATAAAGATGGGTTATTTGAAGCTGAAGAAGAAAGTGATTTTGAAGATTGGGAAGAAGAAGATACAGTGGATCCTAGGTTTGAGAAAGAATTTCAGAAAGAGCAGTCAGAGATGCAAAGAAAAGAAGCTGAACTCAAGAAGGTCTCACAGATCATTGATAGGAGAAAAGACATACAAAGAACAGAAACTCTTCAAAAGCAACGTCTTCATGACATTAAAGCTCAAGAAAGGAGAAGAGATGTCAGACTGAAGATTGGTGGAAAGTGGGATGAAGCTAGGAGAGTACTCGATATGCCTCAGCTATGCACTAACAATGATAGGCAGTTCTTACATCTTCTTGACAAGCTGGAAATCTCAAATCCTAACAATGACATGTACATGAATGCTATCAAGACTGAAGTCTCAAGGATCACAGCTGCTTTTGATAGATCCCTAAATGAGATGAGCATTTTTGTATATTGTCAGAGTGAAGGATCATTCAAAGTGTCACTTCATCTATTTGAGAATCGTTCGTTGTCAGAGATTTGGGTTCTTTTAAACAAAGTGAAAAGAAGCTCAGAGTTGAATGAAGTTCTTCGGGAAAGGCTTAAAGAGTTTGCCAGCAGGGCTAGTCCTCAAGTGGTCAACAATCCTCATCAAGTGAGATTCTTTAAGTCTGATTGTCTTCAAATCTGTCAGCTAGATGTACAATCTCTTAAAGACTACTCAGCTAAGCATCTGGTCTGGATGGAACATCATTTGAGAACTGCTGGATATTCATCCATGTTGAAGACTCAAGCTGCTGACTTGATTCAAGCTTATTGTGAGAAGAATGTTAAAAGGTACAATCAACTCAAGAATAAGTTGAAGACAGTTGGAGTTCAACCAGTCAGACCTGCAAGCTTCACTTCAGAAAAGGATCGTGTTTTTGACAAGGAATTGCTTCAAGATTTAGAAGAAGGTGAAGTCAGAAGAGAAGACAACTAAAATCAATTAGCTCAAAACTCAATGTAATATGATTAGAGCGTTATGAATCAAGATAGTCTAATGTAGTTATATGTTCAGGCTAGAGGAACATCTATCTTGTATTCAATTGTAAATTTCATTTGGAATCTGGAAAATGTTAAATATAATCCAGAACTTTTCTGCTATTTACTTTACATTACTGTTTATATCTTTTTCTTATTTGTTAGTTGAGTTATCCTCTAGGTATTTGTTGTTATTGTCTAACAAGCAAATAGGGGGAGATTGAAAGGCATATGTCATAGCCTACTCGTTTATTCGAGTATTTAACTCAACTCAAATAAGAATGTAATAAGTAAATAGTGGATCAAGCATCAGAGAGATCTCACAAAGTAACATCTGTCAAAGAATAAAGAAACATTGTTCATCTGCAGACTTGAAGATTCACTGGAAGAAGTTCAAGAATTTGATCATGCCTCAGTGATGTAAATCAAGATCGTGGATTCAATCAAGTGACAGAGATCTCGTCAAGGTATCATTTATTACAAGGATTCAATCAGAACAACAGAGTCAAGACATGAAGAAACGTCACGAAAGTTAGTCACTCATGAACCAGACAGTACATCGAGTGTCAGCATTGAAGTGACGGAATTGATTCATAAGTCTCAGTGACTTTCAGAAGATTGTCAGAAGAATGGTTGCTGCTCAGCGTTAGTATTAATTCTCCATTAATTAATTAAGTCATATAATTTAATTAAGAAAATAAATTATATCTGCAAGGATTAATTTATTAATTAATTGAATTAAATTGATTAATTAATTTAGAATTAATATTAAGGAATTACAGAATTTTAATTGGTTTAAAATCTATTTAAATTGAAACAAGGCAAACTGATTGTATTAGTATGACAATCGGTATGACAATCAATAGTCATACCGAAAGTCATGCTAATTCATTTAATTGTCTTGTTAGAATTTTTATTAGATTAAAAATCTGTTATTAATCTTTGCAAGACAATCTGAATTGTACTTGTGTAACAATCGGTATGACAATCAATTGTCATACCGAAAGTCATGCTGGTTCAAAGGATTGTCATTGCAGTTCATTTGCATTCGGCTGTTTACTTAAAAAGAAACAAAAGAAGCAGAAGTAAATATCATCCATTTTCAGCAATCAAACAGAACACACCACAAGAACAAAAGAAAAAGCAGCAGAAAAATATTTCATCTATTCTGCAACTTCAAGATCAATTTTCTAGATTGTAAAGTTAAATCCAATCAACTAGAAATACTTATCTTGTTCTTGTATATCAATCTAGCGGATTAAAATCCCTAGAACTTAATCTCAAATCGCTTTTAGCATTTGATCTTTTAATTACAAAAATAGAAAAAGTTCATGTCAAATTTATTCTAAATTTGTAATAATTGATTTGAGATTAATCCCTTGTAACCGATACCGTAGTTGTAACACCTTTCAAGTTTAATAAAAGTTTTATTTAACTTGAATTTTGTTTCACAATTTTATTCCGCATTTTATTCGACGAAACGGTATTGTTTGCATTCAACCCCCCCTTCTACAAACAAATTGGGACCTAACAAGTACTGTTATGGAAATTCTGAGATCGTATTGGTATTCCATAAAGTAAATGAGTGTATGTAAAGGTCGTCAGAATTCGAATCCGGACACTTTGATTTTTTCCCGAAAATCCACCAGATACCGAAAGAATTGAGTATAAGGTAACATGATTAAAAGGATTTAAATTCAAGGATTATAAGAGAGGATCATAAAAGGAATATAAAATATTGAGAAAGGTTTAGGGGAACCCAAATAATAAGATCCCGGATATGATCTCTCATACGACGAACGAGAACGAAAGTTAAGCGAACCGTATAACAGATAAGCGGTCATTAGCCAAGTAATTAAGGGTTAATCAAAGAGGTTAGTGGGTGATGATGTCATCACACCACAAAGGGAAGACAAGTGTTAAAAGATGACACAAGCTTGATGACATAAGTATGACAAAGGGATTTTGTTTTGTTGGTTGATTTTGGACCATGCAAAATTAACCATGGTAAAAAAATTTAAATCATTTGCTAAGACAAAAAGAGAAGCAACCAAGCATTATTTCATAAAACAAAAAGAAGGAGAGTTGACTTTTGCTTCCAAAAACAAAGCTCTCGGCCAAAACAAACCCAGCAACTTCAAACTGTCATATCTCCTTCAATACTCACTCAAATGTTGTGTTCTATAGCTCGTTGGAAAGGTATTGAGATAGCCTACAACTATTATTCACAAGTCTAGTCCAAATAAGCATGGTAAGACCCTCATTTTTACAGTTCTTTAAATCGGACTTTTAGAAATTTCAAAGCCTAACTTTGTATTCTTGATTTCTTTGGAAAGATCAAGCTTGTAGGAGGCTCCCTGAGGCTTCCTAGCAACTTAACACCTCCCAAGGAAGGTATAAACTTCAAACCCTAGCCTTTAATTTGATTATTAGTGAGTTTGATGGTTGGTTTTCTAAATGAGAAGCATGATCTTTGATTATTAGTAGTTTGATTTGAATTTGGAGTGATTTGGTGAATGAATCTTGTTATAGTTAATAGAACTTGATTGTAGTTGGTTGAGATGAAGAATCTGGAGAATAAGTACTGGTATAGTATTATTTAGTTGAGGTTTTGATGTGTTAATAATTGTGGGTTGTTTGGTGAGGTTTTGGTGTAGTGAGAAACTTGGAAAACTCGTAAACATAGCCGTCGTAATGCCCGTTTTCCTTAGACTGTTGTACATGAATCTCGGACCAGATAACTCACTGACCAATCTGTAACTTTGCCATGTTTAGCTAGATTGTGTCATAAGCTTCATTTTGGTATGTAGTTCGCTTGAGTCCGATGTACGGTTTAGGAGAAACGACCGTTTTAAGTAACGGCGTTTCGCGAACGAATCTTTACCCCTCGCCTTACTTTGAAACCTTGGTTAAGGCCCTTAAATGACTAAATGGGGTATGAAACAATTTTGTAAAGTGGATTAGGCAGTTGGTAGGGACTCGCGAAAGAATCTCCTTAAAATTCTTAATGGTTAATTTATTAAAAATGGTGGAGCCGAGGGTACTCGAGCGACTTATGTGATTCGTTAAGCGTAGAAATGACCATAAGTGAACGTTAGAGTCTAATTGGTTAAAGTCTAGTTTCTTAAGCGATCGGGGTTTAATTCCGACTTATGTTGTTTTTCATAGGTTATCGGACCTACTCTAAGCTTAAGTCTATCCGGGAACACTCAGGCAAATTTTCTACCCGTTATACTGTTGTTGTGATGTATATATGTATATGCATTATCTTGTGATAAGTGCATGATTGTTATTAACAAATCTTGTGATATATTGGAGCATGTGATATGATATTTATATGCATGTTTTTTTATATGCATGTTTGTTTCGTAATCTTGATATCTAATTATTGATTCAATGCTTATAAGTTGCATAATACCTATGCTAGAGATAAGCAGTAGTTGCGTATACCCTTAATATAGGGGACCCAAAGGTGAACATTTTCTAAACCGGGAGTCGATGTTCCCGAGTATAATATATATATATATATATATATATATATATATATTTATATATATAGATATAGTTTTCAAAACTATTAATCGAATAAGGTTTATTCGATAACTTTATTTTATTAAATGAATATTATTTTGAATATTCATTCGACTTATTACTCCGCTTAATTTATTAAATGAATATTATTTTGAATATTCATTCGAGGACTTATGACTCCGCTTAATTTATTAAATGAATATAATTTTTGAATATTCATTCGAGGACTTATGACTCCGCTTATTTTATTAAATAATATTCTTTATTTTATTAAAGAATAATGTTTCGATAATCAAACTTATTTTTGATTATTCAAATAAAGATCGTGCTTTCGTATAAGTATATCTTTGGTTATTTATTATTCATTTCAAGTATGAGTTTTAAAACTTCTACTTCAATTATTTTTATAGAGAATATCCTTTATGGGAATATTATTTAAATGATAATATTCAGATATTTTCTAATATATCGGGACTGATTTATTTCATTAAATCAGCATTACTCCAAACATTCTTAAAAATGTTTTCGAGTCTTCAAAATAATTTTAAAGGTTAGAGCGGATCCCAAAACTCATTTTTATATTTAAGATCTTCGTTTAAAAGGGGATTTAAATACTCGCTCAAAACCTGAGGGATCCGGCTCTGTGGTGTATTTTATATTCGCAACGAGGTTGCTGCTTTGATAAATGAATTAATTACTTACCCAACGTTCGGGAAGTAAGTCCATCTATTGAGTCGGCATAAGCAACATGGGCTCAGTGGGCGTCCATGAAAGTGTAAGTGGCTCAGTGGGAGTCCATCAATGCGAAAGTGGCTGAGTGGCAGTCCAACATAAGGCCCTAATGTGGCCAGGGTGATGACCAGTGGGGGATTCATCCATCTACTAGTAGAAAAGGTGACTTAATTGGTATCTTTGCCTGATCAGCATGATATCAGGTTTATGCCAAAATTCTGTTTTTCCAAATTCATTGGATATTGCAACTCTGTTTATAATTTTCATAACAGAGGTTTTCAAGGAGTGTATGAAATGTATATATATATAGGTGTATATATATATATCGGGACTTAATGAAGTATCTCGTTTTTCAAATGATATTTCAAAGATTGAATCTATTCAAGTCTTATCTTTTAGTCTCATCAGTGTGATGAACTTTTGAAACTGATTATAACTTGAACGGTGGTAGTTCAAGTAGTATTTGGAAAAGATATAAGTATATTGGAGTATCTTGTAACTTCATCTTTTAAACTTATATCTAGTAAATGATTATCTTATGCATGTCAAAGATTTTCAGAAAAATGTTGAGACAAGGTTAGATATATGAGATCACCTTGCAACGATATTTTTATACAGTTATAAACTGGAACTCTGTGTATATTATACATGTCAGAGGATTTCAAAGATTGTGAAAAGTATATATATATATATATATACTGAATATTTTGCGACTTGGTCGCGTTAAGATAACAAACTTGGTTCATTTCTTTTTGACCAAGACTTTCATGAGTACTATGAGGATGCTCACATATTGTAATTCATTATACATATTATTTTGGTGGGCTTGTTGCTCACCCTTGCTTTCTTCTTTCATCATACAACAACAGATAGACAAGATGAACATGATCAAACTCCCAATTCGTGAGTGGTTAGGAAACGTTCCGCAGTTTTCTGTAGGCGTTGATGTCGTTGTAGCTGAGGTAGGAGCTACCAGTAGGCTAGGCTTTCAACTTTTGTTGTGCTAGACTTATGTATATTTATGAATTCTAATAATGGCAAAGAATATGTAAATTATTCAGAAACCCTTTTTATGGTGAAATGGTTTATAATTGTGGAATAAAATGACTTGTGTTATTTTTGGTATTCATCTCTGAGACTATAACTTGTGGTGTGTGTGTATATTGTGGGGTCACAGTACGCAGTAGTTGGTTGACTATTAAGATTAAGTATTGATAAGGGAAATGGAACTCATGACAACTCGAATCCCCGACCCCGGATTTGGGGGTGTTACACTGTTCTTCTCTGTCTCCTGGATTATTACTCATTCTTTGTTCCAGAGACTGTTGAGAGGATTCAATCACCAAGTTCATTAGCTTATTTGAGGCAACTTTAATATAAAGTTCTTTTTCCTCCTTTATGAGTTCCTGCCTTGTAGAATTGAGCTGTGATGATAGTATAATGCTGTTATATTTGATTCTAAGCCTATTTAGCTGATTTTTCTATCCATTCTGCAATTAAAAAGGAGAGAATATAGAAGAAAATTAGAAAATTTATATCTCAAGTGCACTATAGTTGCTAGTTATTTTGTGTGAAAATAATGAGCTACCAAAATAAGATATTGAAATTATCATGGAGTCATGTCAAAGTTAAAATACCATGTAGCTCATTTTGAGTGCACAAGGTCATACTTCGATTATGCTTGGTCATGGTATGAATCAAAACAAGTCCCTAACGCATTTCTTGTAGTTTCTTAGTAATTTTTTTCTCTAGATTTAGGATTGAAAAAATAGTTTAGTAAATAGAGAATGAGTAGTCACCGCAAGACATGTTAAAGAACTAGAAAAGCTGTAATCTCCTAAATACATTTTAAATGCAGAGATAACAGGTTGATTCAGACCAAACTACAACTTTTTTATAATTAAAAAATTATAAGATTTTAGTGATTAGTTATGATATTTTTTGTGATTGTTTGTATATTTTTAGTGAATATTTTGAAGTTTTGTTACTACATGTCCTTCTCTCAATCCCGTTTGCCAGTTCTTTGAGTCTCCTTTATAAGTCTCTGTGTGCCTGATTAGGAATAAGCCACAATCAATTGAATAATTTGACGTCTTCCATGACATTTTCAAATAATTTGGCTTCAAGATTTTTATCCTATTCACAACATGACATGACTCTTCTGTAATATCCCGTAATTTTAGAATTATTATAATTATTATTTGAATATATATATATATATATGTGTGTGTGTGTGCCTTTGTGATTTAGAAGGAATAAAATGGTGGATATTTTATTCATGTTTGACGAATTGGTGTTATTAAATGGTAATGTGCTAATTGTTAATTGTTATATCGATCCTTGTTAATTTCTAAAAGTATTTACTTAAATGTATTATTTTAAAAAGTTATTTGAAAGCGGATCTTATTGATATCGGTAAATTGAAATTGTTTTATAATATCCGGGAAATATCGTGCAATTATTTTTATCAATAAATAATTATTATGTGATTATTATGGGAATTTTGGTGAATTATATGTTGATTGATATTTATATTTGGGTGTTTATATGTGATAAAGTATAAGTATTTTAATTTTTAATATTTTCAGAATAAAGTATAGATAATTATGGTATTTTTTTGGTAATTTTTGGATTGTTATATGATTTTATAAGGATTGATAGATTTAATAATTATTTTTTGTGTAATTATAAAACTATTTTATAAAGCCGGGAATCGTCCAACTTCAACCATTTTTGCGTTTTTACAACTCGGAACTCTTTGGAAACTCCATGTTAACCTAATTTGGTTATTCTGAACATTTTCCGTGTTTTGACTTTTTCGATCCGGTGTATGGTTTGGCCCTTACATGGCCCGACGCAAAATTTTCGATACGATAATCATTTCGGTAGATCAATAAAACCTGTATTCTCGAGAGACGAGATATTTTTACATTATTTTCTCATAGGGTGTTTTATAAGAAACTCGGTTTTGATAATTATCCAAATTTGGTATTAAATTGTATCATTTTTATATTTACTTAACAGCTAAGTAATCTATTTTCGGATCCGATATTGTTATTCCCAGTGGACTAACAATGAGATTTACAGAAGGGGGGTTGAATGTAAATCTCAAAACTTTTTCAAGTTTTGAGCAGTTTCTAAGGCTAAGTGTTTGAGTGATCAAATGTGTGTGAATTGCTTGAAGCTGATGCAGACAGATATATATTCAAACACAAATGTAATGAACACAAAGAACTTTAAAAAAAAACTTTTCTGGTGGATTTGTTGTTCCACCAGAGATGTGTTATTTCAGAAAATCTGTGATTCAAAGAATTAAATCACAGCTGCTTCCTAGTACAAACTAGATGATTTTCTCTTTTGATATTTCTAAACAGCTCAAGGAAAATTCATATCTAATTACTAGCTGCTACTTGGTTTATATATCACCAAGTTTACAAGTGAAGACAAACTGTAAAATACAATTGAAAAGATTTTTCACATGTTTCTTCTTCATTTCTCTATCCAATGCAATCTAGAGTAATCTGTAAATCTTTGAATACTTCCTTGTTTGCATCAGAATGGAAATGCTGCATTTTCTTGATTCCTCCTAGAGGCTTCCACATTCCAGTATGTCTCTGTCAATCCATGTGCCTCTGTCAGCTTGTGAATTGTCACTATCAACTGCTAATGAACTAAGCATCCGTTGAAGCTTTCATCCATTGATGCCTTATCCGTTGAGGCTTTATCCGTTGAAGCTTTATCCGTTGATGCATTATCAGTTGAAGTCTTTATCCGTTGATGGATATTATCCATTGAAGCATTTATCCGTTGATGGATATTATCCGTTGAAGCATTGTTTCTTATCCGTTGAAGGTCTTCAATATCCGTTGACACTTCTTCACTTATACAAAATTACAAGGCATGAAATATTTACAATTAGCCCTCCTATTTGTACATCCATTAGTAGTCAACATGACTGATTATTTCCTAACAACATCTAAGAATTACAGCTTGATACCAGAGAGTGAAATGTGCTACAATACTAAACTTATTGCTAAGTAAAGCTACTCCTTCAACAGATAGCCAAGATGGTCTTATCCGTTGAGGCTACAAACACTAGATTTCTACTTAAGTGTTTTGCTTAACTTATCATCAAACTAATACACATATTCCTAACAATCTCCCCCTATTTATGTCTACTAGAACTGTAGGCATAAATTTGGGTTTAGCTTGATGATAACAAAACACTTAACAAATATATAAACTGTAACAAAGTAGAAATTTAAAAGTGCTACAAAAATGTATATGCTGAGATGGAATTGAAGAATTACATTGTTTCCAAGGGTGCTCCTTTAGCCTGAGCAAATTACTTTCTTTTCCTTTGATCCCTGGTTTTCTTTCCTAGCCTCCTGTCATTCTCCTCTATTTGAAGTTGAAGTTGTCTGTAGAATTCAACTTCATCTTCTTCGTTGATATCTAACTTAGATTGCATATCCTTGAGAGTTTCATTACTGGCAATCTTTAGATGATCTTCAATTCTGAAAAATCTTCTGTCTCCTTTGTTGTCTCTGAACTCCATCAACCAATGAGGTGATTTGTGAATTGTAATTCCTCTTTCTTGAATGAGTAAAGTTCTAGGCAAGGCATTTGGCTCCCTCCAAGTTTTCCTTATGTTGGCAATCTTGTTGAGAATCTCAGTCTTGGCAGTCCTGGTAAAGCCAGAATCCTTCTGTATGGCTGAGTAGACTCTAATCAAGGTAGAGTAGCCTTCATTCAGAATTCTGTGAAGAGGCCATGTTCTTTCCCCAGCTCCTTTGTATTTGAACACTAGTCTCTCAGGTAGTTGTCAGTAGGCAGCTATTCCCCTTACATCCTCCAGCTCATCCAGATAGAGTTCAATGTTTGAAAATTCTTTTATGTCACAGATGTGAACATAATCATCTTTAGAGGTTTGAGGTTTAGGCTTAGGCTTCTGTGTGAATTTGATTGAGGCTTTAGAGGGTGTTGATTTGATTCTTCTTTTCTGCTTCTTTGATGGTGGAGAAGAGGTTAGGAAGGTGGGAAATTTGATGGTGTCCCAATCAATTGGTTCCTCCTTGGGAATGATTGTTTCACCATGAATATTCATGAAGGGGTCAGGTACAATTGGTTCAGGAATAGAGGGTAGTGGTTTGGATATTGATTGGGTTTCTTCAGTCTTATCTACCTTCTTTCTCTTTGCATTGACCTTCTTTCTTTTCCCTTTCTGCCATTCTTCCTTACTTCTTTCCTCCATCTCAGTACCAACCATGTCCCCCATAGCTTCATCTTCACCTTTGTCTTCAATTTCTTTTTGTTCTTCAGCCTGACTTGACTTTAGCTGTTTTTCAAGCCTTACTTGTGCTCTTTTGTCAGCCTTTAGCTGTTTGGCTTCTTCCTTCAACCTTTTGGTTTCTTCCCTCTTGGCTATTGAGAATTTGGGATGTCCTTGCATCACACATATGCTCTTTCCCTCTCTGAAGATAATAGCCATGTTTCTCCTTACAGCCTCATCCATGGTCTCTTTGAGATATGCAATACTTCTACCTAAAAGCTTGTCCTCATCAGCTTTTGGAAGAGGAAAATCCACCTCTTTTAGAGGATTCTTTGTAGAGTCCTTATTGGATCTGTTGTTGGGCTTGAGAACCATAGGTTGCAGATCTTTGGAAGAAGTTTCTCCATCCTTATGCCTCCCTACTGGCTTGAGTTCCATAATAATTGATTCCACTTTTGTGCTATGCTTCACAGATTGTGATTGAGAAGTTGTAGAACCAAATATTAGTTGCATCTTTTCATCAATCTTCTTCCTTTGCTCTTTGACTTGCAATTCAGCTGCTGCTATCTGGATTAGATCAATTCCATCTAGCTTTCCTTTGACTTGAATAGTTGGAGAAGTTGTGATGACAGGAACTAGCACTTGAGAAATCTGAACTGTTGTAGATGGCTCTCCTTCCCCTTCCCTTTTATTCTCCCCCTTTTTGTTATCATCAAGGGTAGGGGTCAAGCCTTGTGCTTGTGCCAGCTGCATGAGTAGATTTGTTTGAGTTTGTTGATTCTGAAGAATGGTGACCATAGAGTCTTCAATGATTTGAACCCTATCTTCCAATCTGGCCAGCCTCTTGTCAGCATCAGATGCTTTCCTCAGTCTCCCCAACAAATCTTGCATAGTACCATAGAGTATAAGTGAATCCAATTTCTCAGCATTGTAGGATTTCAGATCAGCAATGTCCAGCTTGAGCTCATCCACAATTAGATTTTGCTGGTAATGCTGCAACTGCAAGAGATGCAGAGAGTCCAGATGAGCTTGAAGAATTGCCTTGGTACCAGCATCCTGAGTCTCCTGAAGGGCCTGCTGAATTGTCATGACTTGTCTGACCAAAGTGACACCAAACTCTCCTGGTGTTGATGGTTTTGCCCATGCCCATGCAGGAAAATCAGGAACAGAACTTGGGCCTGCTACTCCCCCTAAGTTCATGCTCTCATTCAAAGAATTAGAGTCATCATCATTAGAATTTACTCCAAATTCTTCAGATGGCTCACCAGCTAGAGAAGGTAGCCTGTTGACAGCAGCTTTATCTCTGAGAAGAGATTCTGAAGTGTGTACAATGTGTAGTGTCTGTTCTGCCTCCACATTGCCCTGTGCAGCCAATAATTGATAGGCTGAAACAGGGTGAGTAAAAGTGTCAGCATCCAAGGAAATGTTATCAATGACAGCTTTGTAATGTTGCTGAAATTGTCTTTCCTTATCTGCATCATCCACTTTCATTAACTCACTAGCAATGACTGGATCCACCCTTATAGCTTCTGTACCTGCCTTTCTCTCAATTTCTCTCTGTTCTTGCATCAGGGGCTCCCCCTGGCTCACACACACCCTCACACCCTCACCTTCACCTTCTAAGGTGGCACTCCTCTCACTCACTTTTGCCATGCTGGAAGAAATAGCATGCATTTGGTGACTCTCAACCTCTCCTTTTGCCTGGGAGCAACCTAGCCTCTCACTCAAAAGATCACTCCCTTCCCTCAAACCTAAAAGTGATTGTACAGTTGCCATATCCTCTACAGTTGGAATTATTTCTGTTAAGTGTGTAGAGACCATCAACGGATAGGGAGTATCCGTTGAAGTAGAAACTGATGGTATCAACGGATAACTGCTGTTAAGCTTATCCGTTGAAGAACAACCACTTGTCAACGGATGAGAGATATCCGTTGAGGAAGGAAAAGATGTAGATATAGAAAGTGACATAATTGTTGAATCTGTGTGGATTGATTTTAAGTGAGGTAACACAGATTCTTCAACTACATCTGAAAGAATTGGCTGATGATCCAACAAATCATCTAAAAGATGATGATCATCAGGTTTTGAGTGGGGCTCCTCCCTGAGTTTTAATGAGGGAGAATCAGGAATTGATGTGAATATCATATCCACATCCAGAGAGGGTGTTGGAGAGTTTGATGAATGGTGTGTTTCTATATTGAGAGAATGGGGCTGTGATTCCACATTTGCTGGAATCACATCAAGCTGAATTTGAGAAGGCACAGATACTGGTGGATGTATCTGTGCTGTGTGTGTCCCTTGTATGGAAACTAGGGTTTTGGCCTTCTTCTTCCTTGAAAAGGCTTTAAATGGGGAATGTGTGGCTTCAGTGTCCCTCCCTCTTTTGTTCTGTGTCCCTGGTTGGGGACTATTTTCAATAGTTACATCCTTTTGGGAGGATGCAACTAGGGATGTGCTAGACTCCTTTTGAACCACCACAGTCTTTTGAGAGACTGTGGCTTGGCTGGTTTGGGTACCACTCACCTCTCCCACCTTATCCTGGGGGGCTTTTTGATGTTCACCCCTCCCCTCACCACTCACACCCTGTTCACTCCCTTCAGGGTTTATGGTAGTTGTTACAACTGTTGTCTTTTGAGAAACAACAGAGGTAGGTTTCTTTGACTTGACTTTGGAAACTTTAGATTTGGTGGCTTTGGTAGGAGCCTGTTTGGACAAAGACACAGGTTCCATAGCCACACTAGAAGGCAAAGAAACAGTGGGGTCGGAAGTAGTAGGAGTTATAGAAGTATTTACCTCACTTACCTGTGGTGCATTCATGATTGGCAAGTATACCAATGGCACCTGGCTGTTGAGGTTCATTCTCAAAAGGTCTGCAAGGACCCTTTTCTCTTGTGCCCAGCATTTGAGTTTATTATTCTCATTGGATATAACCAAACCTTCAGCAACATGGTTAGCCAATAACATAAAGAATCTAGCATAGTAGATGTTATGTGGTCTATTAGCTTTGTTACCTAATCTGGAACCTAATTCTAGCATAACACAGTTGCTAAAATTAAAGTACCTATCAGAAACTAGCATATAGAGCATATTAACAAGAGATGAAGTGATAGCATCAAAATTGCTAATCTTCCCAGAGAAAACCTTAATAAAGGCATCTTCAAGAAAACTCCATTCTTTCCTAAGGCCTTTCCTTCTAATACTACCTAAACTAGCAGAATCAAAAGCATAGCCTATGGAATCTAGCATAGCAGAGACATCTTTATCAGTGTGTGGTGTCATGGCATTATTCTCAGGCAACTTAAAGCAAGATTGTAAATCATCACAATTAATGCAATAGTCCTTACCTTTGAGAGAGAAGGCAATAGTCATATCTGTGGAGTTGAACTCTGCAGTTGTCCAAATCTCCTCAATCACCTCACAGTAGATGATTGGGGCTTCCAGCATTGCATAGCTTAGTTTGCAGTTTTTGATGAAGTCCATCATCTTGTGATAATCAAAATGGGCTTCATTCTTTTCAACCAAGGCTATGAAATTATTCTTTTCATAAACAAATCCTGTTTGAGACATAATTTTGACTACTGGTGCCATTGTTGTGAGTAGAGGTTGCAGAGAAAAACTTGAAAATTTAGAGAGAAAGAGAATAAGAATTGCAAGAAAGCGTAAAGTGAGAATAAGAGTTCAATTGGGCTTTTATACTTCCTTGAATTAAAACGTATATAAAATGATTAAATGATACTTTTAAGTAAGTTACAGCCGTTCAAGAACAAAGAAAACTGTAGAAATTCTGAAAACTACCTTAAATATAATTACATACAACACTGTATATCTGTATCAACGGTTGAGTAAAAGAATCAACGGCTGTGACTCACTTATAGTAACTGACGTGACACTTCAACGGATAAGGGAAATAGTTATCCGTTGATGAACAACGCCATTTTATCCGTTGAAGGATAAAATTACCAGAAATGTATTTGTCTTTCAACGGATAATGAATATTCGTTAATAGAACAATTTTGGCTTTCAACGGATAGAGAATATTCGTTGATAGGATAAGTCTTAATTAAAGCCAACTTTGTTCTTGCAGCAAATTTCATTTCAGGCTTCAAGATAGATTATATAGATGACATAGATTATGAATAATTAAGCATACCTAACTCACTTACTAATCTTGTGAATGTTGATTCATCAAGTGGCTTGGTAAATATGTCTGCAATCTGCTTTTCACTTGGAACAAAATGAAGTTCCACTGTACCTTTCATCACATGTTCCCTAATGAAGTGGTACTTGATATCAATGTGCTTGGTTCTTGAGTGTTGTCACAGAATATTGGAATTTTGTCAACAGTCAGACCATAGTCAAATAGTTGATTCCTCATCCATAGTATCTGTGCACAGCAACTACCAGCAGCAATGTACTCAGCTTCAGCTGTTGATGTGGAAACAGAATTCTGCTTCTTGCTGAACCATGATACAAGCTTGTTCCCTAGAAATTGACAGGTGTCTGTTGTGCTTTTCCTGTCTATTTTGCAACCTGCATAATCTGCATCTGAGTAGCCAATTAGATCAAAACCAGACTCTCTAGGGTACCAAATTCCTAGATTTGGAGTCCCCGTGAGATATCTGAAAATTCTTTTAATAGCCACTAAGTGAGATTCTTTAGGGTCAGCTTGAAATCTAGCACAGAGACATGTAGAAAACATTATATCAGGTCTACTAGCAGTTAAGTATAAAAGTGAGCCAACCATGCCTCTATAACTTGTAATATCCACAGACTTTTCAGCCTTGTTTAATTCAAGCTTAGTGGCAGTGGCCATGGGAGTTTTTGCAGGTGAACAATCCATTAAGTCAAACTTCTTTAAAAGATCATAAATATATTTAGTTTGACTAATGAAAATTCCACCACTAACTTGTTTAACTTGTAAACCAAGAAAGTAAGTTAGCTCTCCCATCATGCTCATTTCATATTTACTTTGCATCAATTTAGCAAACTTTTTACAAAGCTTATCATCTGTAGATCCAAATATAATATCATCTACATAAATTTGTACAAGTATCTTAGAGCCATTAACATTTCTAAAGAAGAGAGTTTTGTCAACAGTACCTCTTGTGAAATGATTATCTAGAAGGAACTTTGACAAAGTCTCATACCAGGCTCTAGGTGCTTGCTTTAGTCCATAGAGTGCTTTCAACAGATAATACACATGGTCTGGAAAATTTTGATCTTCAAAACCTGGAGGTTGGCTTACATAAACTTCTTCCTCCAATTCCCCATTTAGAAATGCACTCTTGACATCCATCTGATAGACTTTGAAATTGGCATTAGCTGCATAGGCTAGAAAGATTCTGATGGCTTCAAGTCTGGCAACTGGAGCAAATGTTTCATCAAAATCTATTCCCTCTTGTTGAGAATAGCCTTTAGCAACCAATCTGGCTTTATTCCTTATGACAATGCCATTTTCATCCATCTTGTTTCTGAATACCCATTTTGTGTCAATAGAACTCTTGTTCTTTGGCTTGGGTACCAGCTTCCATACTTTGTTCCTCTCAAATTGGTTTAGCTCCTCTTGCATTGCTAAAATCCAATCTGGATCCAATAGAGCTTCTTTCACTCTCTTAAGTTCCTCCTGTGATAGAAAGCTACTATACAGACATTCATCTTGAGTAGCCCTTCTAGTTTGTACTTTTGATGTAGCATCACCAATGATCAGTTCAAAAGGGTGATTCTTGGTCCATTTCCTTTGAGGTGGTAGATTAGCCCTAGATGAGGTTGCCTCAGTATTGTCATGATGTGAGATAGAATGTTGATTTGTTGAAACTCCCCCTGAGTTGCTGATCCTTTGAAAGGAATTGGGAGCTCTATCAACTGATGAAGTGAATTGATTATCCGTTGATAGACTGCGATCAACGGATGCTTCATTATGAACTTCAACGGATGATGCACTTTGTCTTTCAACGGATGCTGCAATGCTTCTTTCAACGGAAGCTGAATTATGACTTTCAATGGATGCAGCATTCTGTGCATTATCCAAAGGCAGATTCTGAATTCTTCTTGAGATGCCTTCTTCATCATTCTCACTTTCACTATCATCACAGTATATCTCAATGTTGTCAAATTTGAGTCCTTCATGATGTCCCTCATCTGTTAGTCCATCAATCTTTTTATCATCAAACACAACATGTACAGATTCCATGACAATGTTGGTTCTTAGATTGTAGACCCTATATGATTTTCCAGCAGAATAACCAACAAATATTCCTTCATCAGCCTTTGCATCAAACTTCCCTTTGTGATCAGATTGATTCCTTAAGATGTAGCATTTGCAACCAAAGACATGTAGAAAGTTTAAAGTTGGTTTTCTTCTCTTGAATAATTGATAGGGAGTCATGCATTTTGCCTGATTGATTAGAGAAATATTCTGAGTGTAACATGCACAGTTGACAGCCTCAGCCCAAAAATAAGTTGGGAGTTTTGACTCTTCAAGCATTGTCCTTGCAGCTTCAATTAGTGATCTGTTCTTCCTTTCCACCACACCATTTTGTTGTGGAGTTCTTGGAGCTGAGAACTCATGCATGATCCCACTTTCTTCACAGAACAACTTCATGGTTGAATTCTTGAACTCAGTTCCATTGTCACTCCTAATATTCCTTACTTTGAAATCAGGATGATTGTTGACTTGCTTGATATGATTGATGATGATTTCACTAGCTTCATCCTTTGATTTAAGAAAATAAACCCATGAAAACTTTGAGAAATCATCTACAATCACTAGGCAGTATCTTTTCCTTGAAATTGACAATACATTGACTGGTCCAAAAAGATCCATGTGTAGAAGTTGTAGTGGTTCATCAATTGCAGATTCAAGCTTCTTACTGAATGATACTTTCTTTTGCTTTCCTTTCTGACAAGCATCACACAGCCCATCCCTTGTGAATTCCACTAGAGGCATTCCTCTAACTAAGTCCTTTTTGACTAGATCATTCATTGTCTTGAAATTCAAATGGGACAGCTTCTTGTGCCATAGCCAACTTTCAACTGGACTTGCTTTGCTGAGAAGACAAGTTATGGATTCTGCATCTGTAGAGTTGAAATCAGCTAAGTACACATTCCCTTTTCTAACTCCAGTTAGAACCACTTTATTGTCCTTTTTACTTGTGACAATACAGGCTTCAGAATTGAAGGAAACAGTATTCCCTCGGTCACATAGTTGACTGATGCTCAATAAATTGTGTTTGAGACCATCAACCAATGCAACTTCATCAATGATGACATTTTCTTTTGAAATCAAGCCATATCCCATAGTGAATCCTTTGTTGTCATCTCCAAAGGTTATGCTAGGGCCAGCTCTTTCCTTAAACTCTGTGAGTAGAGTGAAATCTCCTGTCATGTGTCTTGAACAACCACTGTCCAAGTACCATAGATTTCTTCTTTGTCCCTGCACACAACAAAATCAATCAAGTTGATTTTGGTACCCAAGTTTCCTTGGGTCCAGCCTTGTTAGTCTTTTCCTAGACTTCATTCCTCCTGCATCTTTTGACTTAGGTAACTTTGGGTCACCCTTGGTCTCAGATATGGTTGGTTGAAGTGTAGGGTTAGTCACAGAATCATTTAACACATTTGTTTGAATTTGATAAGGCATAGGTTGTGCAAACATGTTATTCCACATAGGCATATTGTATGGCATTTGAGGCATACTAAATGCAGTAAAATAAGGATTGTTAATATATGGCATGTTTGCAAAATGTGCATGGGGATTCTGGTGAGACATAACAGGCATAGCATGCAGAGGTGACATAGACATTTTAGGCATGGAGGGATTTGAAGGCATGGGAGCATTTTTAACAGATTTGCAATTATCAGATAGGTGATTAACACTTTTACAATGCACACAGCTTTTTCTAGGAGCATACCTATCAGGTGTGTAATTGTTATGTTTATTAATCCCTACCTTCCCATTTCTTTTAGATTTTCTTTTAGTTTCCTTCTTATCCTCAACCAACTTGAGCCTATCTTTTAGCTGATCTAAAGTCATGTGTCCTATATTCACCTTATTGACATCTCTGGATGTGCTAGCTCCTTCTTTGACAAAGTTCTTGAGAGTTGAATCATTCTTTTTATTGAGACTTTTATTTTTAAAAGAACTTGCCTATTTTAATTGATGAGCCTTCAACGGATGCTCCTTTTCTTCCTTCAACGGATAACTTTAATCATCCGTTGATTCCACATCCGTTGACAATCCATCAATTAATTCTAACTCCTTTTTGTTTTTCTTCCAGGCATCCTCACAGAATGATTCCATTCCCTGAACCTTTGCAATCTGAACACTAACATCCCTAGATGTTTTCCAGGCCTTGATTACCTCTTGCTCACTTTCTAACTGTGTAGAAAGAATTTCTACTTTCTTAACAGCTTCTGCTAGTTCACTCTCAACAGTCAAGCATTTAAGTTTTATCTTTTCAAGCTCAATTACCTGATCCTCTAACACAGCATTCCTATCACTTAAAAACACATTATTCTCCTTGATCCTAGTGTTTTCTTTTGCTAGTGATTTAAGGGAAACACGCAAATGATATAATTCATTGGTCATATCATTTATGGCTTCATTGCATTCATGTTTAGAAAGCTGAGAGAGATCAGTAGTAATTACCTGGTTGCTTGATGAACTAGTTTCATTTTCATCAGAATTAGCCATCAGGGCTAGGTTGACATATTCCACATCATCATCTTCATTTACCCCATCTGCTGCCCAATCATCTTGAGTGAAAAAAGCTCTTTCCTTTTGTTTGAGCAAATCAAAATACTTCTTTTTTGTAATCAACTTGCTCAAATTTCTTTTTCTCAGAATTTGGCTTCCTACACTCACTTGCAAAGTGTCCACTAATGCCACAATTGTAACATTTGAACTTTGATTTGTCCACCATGTTTTTGTTTGGCTTAGTGAACTTTGTGTTTTTCCTGAACTTCATTTTTGCAAACCTCCTGGACAGAAAGGCCAAATGTTCTTCAATATCATCAGATTCATCCTGACTAGAACTGTCTTCATCCTCAGCAACTTGCTTTTGACCCTTGCTTGATTCTGATTTGCTTGTACCAATTTTGAGACTTGGCATTGTCTTCTCCTCATTCCTGGCTTCCATCTTCTCACTGTCAGCTACAAGAGCAACTGTTCCTCCTTTTCTCTTTCCCTTTTCCAACAGCTCATCCTGCTCCATTTCAAGTTCATAAGTCTTCAGAATTCCATATAATCTTTCAAGTGTGAAGTTCTTATAATCTTGAGAATTTCTCAAAGAGACAGTCATGGGCTTCCACTCCTTTGGCAGAGACCTAAGAAATTTTAAGTTGGAATCCTTGACTTGGTACACTCTACCATACAGCTTCAATCCATTCAACAATTTCTGAAACCTGTTGAAGGTATCATTTAGTGATTCACCTTCTTCAAAGTGAAAATATTCATACTGTTGAATAAGAAGCTGCATCTTGTTTTCTCTGACCTGCTCAGTACCTTCACAGATGATTTGTACAGTATCACAAACTTCCTTTGCAGTTTGGCTATTGATGACATTGTCAAACATATCTTGATCTAAGCCATTAAACAAAATGTTCATGGCTCTCTTATCCTTGCGGATTTCTTCCATGTCTTCAATAGTCCATTCTGCTTTTTGCTTGGGAATGGACTGTCCAACAGCAACTATTGCAGTAGCAGCTGTGGCTACTTTGTGAGGGATGTGAGGACCATTTTCAATACAGTTGATGTAGCTTTCATCTTGAGAAAGAAGATGTAAATGCATCTTCACTTTCCAGTGATGATAATTATCTTTTTCCAGGACTGGGATCTTTACAACAATATCCTTCCTATTCATGATGTTAGTAGGAGGATTCTTCTGTGCACTCATGATGTTAGCAGAATAGATCTTTAAACTCTTTGTATGTTAAGAGCTTGCTCTGATACCAATTGTTATTCCCAGTGGACTAACAATGAGATTTACAGAAGGGGGGTTGAATGTAAATCTCAAAACTTTTTCAAGTTTTGAGCAGTTTCTAAGGCTAAGTGTTTGAGTGATCAAATGTGTGTGAATTGCTTGAAGCTGATGCAGACAAATATATATTCAAACACAAATGTAATGAACACAAAGAACTTTAAAAAAAAACTTTTCTGGTGGATTTGTTGTTCCACCAGAGATGTGTTATTTCAGAAAATCTGTGATTCAAAGAATTAAATCACAGCTGCTTCCTAGTACAAACTAGATGATTTTCTCTTTTGATATTTCTAAACAGCTCAAGGAAAATTCATATCTAATTACTAGCTGCTACTTGGTTTATATATCACCAAGTTTACAAGTGAAGACAAACTGTAAAATACAATTGAAAAGATTCTTCACATGTTTCTTCTTCATTTCTCTATCCAATGCAATCTAGAGTAATCTGTAAATCTTTGAATACTTCCTTGTTTGCATCAGAATGGAAATGCTGCATTTTCTTGATTCCTCCTAGAGGCTTCCACATTCCAGTATGTCTCTGTCAATCCATGTGCCTCTGTTAGCTTGTGAATTGTCACTATCAACTGCTAATGAACTAAGCATCCGTTGAAGCTTTCATCCGTTGATGCCTTATCCGTTGAGGCTTTATCCGTTGAAGCTTTATCCGTTGATGCATTATCAGTTGAAGTCTTTATCCGTTGAAGCACTTATCCGTTGATGGATATTATCCGTTGAAGCATTTATCCGTTGATGGATATTATCCGTTGAAGCATTGTTTCTTATCCGTTGAAGGTCTTCAATATCCGTTGACACTTCTTCACTTATATAAAATTACAAGGCATGAAATATTTACAATTAGCCCTCCTATTTTTACATCCATTAGTAGTCAACATGACTGATTATTTCCTAACAACATCTAAGAATTACAGCTTGATACCAGAGAGTGAAATGTGCTACAATACTAAACTTATTGCTAAGTAAAGCTACTCCTTCAACGGATAGCCAAGATGGTCTTATCGTTGAGGCTACAAACACTAGATTTCTACTTAAGTGTTTTGCTTAACTTATCATCAAACTAATACACATATTCCTAA
Organism: Apium graveolens; assembly: GCF_009905375.1. Classification (NCBI taxonomy): domain Eukaryota; kingdom Viridiplantae; phylum Streptophyta; class Magnoliopsida; order Apiales; family Apiaceae; genus Apium; species Apium graveolens. Next base: position 148,998,216 of record NC_133656.1, read on the forward strand.
CAGATATATAAGTGTAAATTCAGCATTAAATTTCAGAATATTTCAAAAATTATGAAACTTACATTTTCTTAAATTTTGAATATTTTGAGAATTTTAAAATTTTTTGGAAATTTTTCGGCTAATATTTACCCGCACATTTATTCGTTAAATTGTAAAATGCGGGTCGGATGCACAATTCAAAAATGTTTTAAAAATTATGAAAATTTTATTTTATTAGTTTTTAAATATTTCGAGAATTTTAGAAGTATTTCGGTAATTTTTTGAGTTAGTTTCACCCGCACATTTGTTCGTTAAATCGTAAAATGCGAGTCTGATGTTAAATTCAAAAATATTTTAAAAATTATGAAAATTTTATTTTACTAGTTTTTAATTATTCTGGAATTTTTAAAATTATTTTGATAATTTGTGGTTATTTTTACACGCAAGTTGGTTCGTTAAACAACGTAATACGGAACAGAATTGGGGCTTGCAGATGAAAATAAGGATGCGTGTCATTATCGTTAGTACGTGTCAAAATTTTGTGCTTCCTGTCTATGCGTGGAAGCAGCTTATTTATTAAAAAAAATAAAAAAAGACAAAACGTATCTGATAATTAATCTACCCACCCCACCCCCTTACCCCGTCGCCCATTAGTGTTGGTCTGAATTATTGTTTAGGTGGCCGTGTTTTTCGTTTATGGCGTGTTTATACGTGCAAATATAAATTATTGTGTATTTTAAATATATTAATTTTATTAGAATATATTTCGATTGTATTATTTGGGATTGATTTTTAGGGGTTATGATCCCGGAAAAAGTCCGTTTTATAAAGACGTTTTTTCGAAAAAAAATTCTAAAATATTTATTTCAATTTCAAATTATTATCTTTTATTATTTTCTAAAATCATAAGTTGATTCAATTATTTATAATTTGTTTTGATTAATTATTTATTCATTTAATTAATTGATTAATCTATTTCATCAATTAATTTTATTTATAAATAGTTGAATGAACTGTAATTATTTATAATTGAGCAAAATAATATTCTAAAATTATTTTGACCTTTTAAAATTATATAGAGGTATTGTTATTGATTTATTCTCATTTTATTCATAATAAATAGACCGTTTGTCCGTTTAATACGAAACGAATGCGTCTACACTCAGAAAAATATTATGCTTTCATTAAAAATACTTTAAAAGCACGTATCCTTTTGTTTCGAAAGTTCTCTTGAATTGCAAGTCAGTTCTGAGTCGCGTATGTATTAAAAATTCGAATTTTGACTCAAATTCAGTCTTAAACATACCGAGTCGACTGTTTTGACGAACCGAGTCATGTGTGATATGAATTATGTGATACGTGAGTTATGTGTTTACGTGTAATATGAATTACGTGCGTACGTGGGTCAAAAGTCTTGTGTTTAGCTGTTTTCTTTATATGTGAGTTATCGTTTGGGTAGACGATAGAGTTTTAACGTGCAGTTTATCGATTAATTATCGTTTATACGATTAAGAGTGTATCTTTTAATTATAGATGCGGATCATTCGAGTTGATCAGGACCAAACATTGGAAAGAATGAAATGGAATGGTATTGCATATCGGGCTTCTAGCAATCGTAGGAGCAGCATATCAGTGAATTGTGGAAATAGAAAGACAACGATGTTATGAGACGTCAAAACAAAATAGTCGTGTTATTGCGAGAGTGCTTAACTGCTAAAAACCAAAGGCAAGTTCTCTACACTATTCTAATTCCAGAATAGTTCAATATCTTTCATATCCAACTGCTTATGATTATGCAAGTATTGTTTTTCTATTCTCAGTTCAGAATAGATAAATGTTTTACATATCGTTGAGTTAAATATTTATTATGCAATTACTCTTCTGCTATTCTAAGTTCAGAATAGTTAAAGTGTTTTTACTTATCCAAATACCGGATTTATGAATGTATTATACTTTGAGAATAAAATGGTTTTGTTACGAGTATTCCTGCCAAGAAAAAGGGGGAATAAAATTTATAAGGGTGTCGATTATTATGACCTCTTTCAATAAAAAGTTTTAAGATTGGATGGTTACTGGTTGCATAAGAGGCCGTGGTGACGGTCCAGTGTGAGCCATGTATTATACTTGATTATAATACCTCGCTAGGCCAATATGTGCCTTGGGTACCCCTTTTGTTTAGTTGGCTATGCTTCGACATACCGGTGTTGCTCTGCGGCTGATCACCGGCGGCAACACATCGTCGTTCGAGGATTCCAATCAAAATTATCATATTGCTTTTGATAATCATATAATAAATGATTTATCAAGTATTTTGGTTTTGGATAAAATGTGAAATACAGTTTTGATTCAGTGTCTGATTGATGTTGATATTTAGTTTGTTGTTAAATATTAAAGGTGGTACTGATATAAATGATTGATGTTGACTTTAGTATGAGATGTTGTGAGCATCAAAGTTCGTATTGATATATAATTTGACATGACATCAAAATAAGTATTAATATCAAGAGTTGGGTTTTGAATGAGTTTATGATTCAGTCCATAATCACTCTTTCATATTGTTGTTTACAATAGTTCTGTAAACACTGTTTTACGAGTTTTATTCTCGTCGAGATTCAAAGTATTGATTAAATATTTTCGCTCAAAAATATCAAAAGGATTTTAAATACATTTAAGGAACCAATTTTGGGGTTCCTTAACTAAAATTTTCAGATTCAGCAATTATGATTTTAAATGTTCTGCTCTAGTGCAGATGTCGGTTTTATATCAAAAAGACCATATATATGCTATAATGAACTTGCTGAGCATATCTTCCGCTCATACTTGCCTACTTTTTTTTATCGTAGTTAACCCGCAGCCGCTACCCTTCGGGTGCGTACTGGATAAACCCTACAGGCTCACGTAATAGCCTGCAAACCACGTGAACCAAGGTAAACCACATTTAAGGGACAAGGTCTGACTCAGGAGGCATAATCATAAATTCTCCTTCCGTGGGATTTGAACCTGTGACCAAGAGGATAGTTATCCCCTCTTTAACCAACTGAGCCAACCCTTGCGGGCGCCTGCTTTTAAATTTTACCTTCCAGTGAGGATTAACTTGCGCTTTTTAGCCGTGAAATTCAAGAAAGCAAAGAAGAAGCTTTTGGAAGGTGGTTGGTCCAGGGTTTGCGGACTAGTGTAAGTTTTATTATGTAAAGTTGGTTATATTATATTATATTATAGTTGTGTATTATATAATTGGGACTAGTATACTTCTTTTCGAAGTTATACTAGTGGGTTTAGTTTTGAGTTTGGGAATTTGTGAAAAGAGTTTGAAAAGAAAGTTAAAAAAAAATTATTTATGGAATTTGAAATTCTTGTTTCTAGAACTGTAACCTGAAAAGATCTTGGTGTAGTTTGGGGTCGTAAATGCTATATTTCAACTATTGGTATTTGATTATTGATTTAACAGATTAATTTGGATTGAGGTTTCATCGTGATGACCAAATCCTCTGACTGCGGATTTGGGGGCGTTACAGGTTGGTATCAGAGCTGAGGTTATATTAAACTAGAAACGAGAGTGTGTAGGAGTGCGTATAGTTATGTAAGAACGCTTGAGCTCATATCGAGTTCCTGTTGGACTATTGGATATAGTACCAATGAGTAAGCTAAGATAGGCGCATTCGTTTGAAATGGTTGTGTTGAGCTGGACAAAACTCCTGATAGTTGCAAAGTTCTATTGTGGAATCTTCCGAAGCTACTACGATTTGACGATGATGAAGATTATCGATATCCTTGGAACGTGAAGAAGCGTCTAGAATTCAATGATGAGTCAACAGAAGAGCTCAGATAGAAGATATGTATTAAGACCTTGGAAATACCTTCTCTTTCTGTAACTTCTTTTGACATCTCTCAAAAGAGGTATCTGTTAGAGTATATATTTCCGAACACCCGTTTTCAATCACCTAATGTGTCAGAGGCTGTCATGAAGCCTATTTTTCAGGCTTTGATAGCTTTATCTAGTTGTAAAATTGAAATTTCCACCTTTCTTATAAGGTGGATAGTTTATTGGTGATATGACACCACTAGGCCATTTTATGCGAAAATCTTATTTTTGGATTTCATTTTCTCCGGAAATATTAGCTTTGAAACCTTTTCAGTTTTTTCCGAGGATTACCCTAACAAGTCATTTATTAAAAATCCTTTATTATCCATTTGATTTTGAATTCATTTCATATTCTTTTATTCTGACTGAGATGAACAACCCTAACTATAGGGGACACAAGGTATATCTGTTTGTGTGATAGGAGTTGGATGGGACGCCATTACTTGTGTGTGTTGTGACTACAAGAAGGTTAGCAACCTTTAGTAGTTTCTTAATTTGGGCACGCAATACTAAGTTCATTTGATTATATTGATCTCTCAGTTATTCTTTCAATTCAACAATACTTTCTCTCAAATTCAGATTTTTAATAACCACAATGGTAGGACACCTGTTATGATATGAAATTCATTTCTCTTTGGAATTCCATGATTTTATCATCTCAAATATTCGAAGGTATGTCAATCAAGTTGGGTTGGGCTATCTTGGTCAAGTCAAAATAAGGTTATATGATGGGATTACCAATAGCAACCGTGGATTACAATGCGATTAAAATATCAGTGGCGTATAATGAAGTTAGTATGTTTCTTTATTTCCCTCTCTATTTTTCTCTGTCACTCTTTCTTATTCTTTCTCTTTATCTTCCACTCTATTCTTCTTTTTCACTATTAGTAAAAGTGATTCTATTGAGAAGTTCGTCAAATGGTATGTAAAAGAAACAATGTTGCAGAGTGAAGCTCCCGTGATAACTGTGTGGTATAAGGAATTTCAGTGTTATTTGAAATTTTGAGAAAAGTTACATATGTAGGATTGGAAAGTTGGCCAAAAGATTCCTAGTGCTCTCTTCTGCTGATTCCTAGGACGAAATCCTTATAAGGGGGTAGATTGTAATATCCCGTATTTTTAGAATTATTATAATTATTATTTGAATATATATATATATAAGTGCTTTTATGATTTAGAAGGAATAAAATGGTGGATATTTTATTCATGTTTGACGAGTTGGTGTTATTAAATGGTAATGTGCTAATTGTTAAGTGTTATATCGATCCTTGTTAATTTCTTAAAATATTTACTTAAATATATTATTTTCAAAAGTTCTTAGAAAGCTGGTCTTATTGATATCGGTAAATTAAAATTGTTTTGTAATATTTGGGAAATATCGTGTAATTATTTTTATCAATAAATAATTATTATGTGACTATTATGAAAATTTTGGTGAATTATCTGTTGATTGATATTATATTCGGGTGTTTATATGTGATAAAATGTAAGTATTTTGATTTTTAATATGTCCAAAATAAAGTATAAATAAGTATGGTATTTTTCTGGTAATTTTTGGATTGTTATATGATTTTATAAGGATTTATAGATTTAATAATTATTTTTAAGTAATTATAAAACTATTTTATAAAGTCAGGAATCATCCAACTTCAACCGTTTTTGCGTTTTTACAACCCGGAACTCTTCGGAAAACTTTTTGCTAACCTAATTTGATTATTCTGAACATTTTTCGTGTTTTGACTTTTTCGATCCGGAGTACGGTTTGACCCTTACGAGTCCCGACGTAAAATTTTCGATACGATAATCATTTCGGTAGATCAATAAAACCCGTATTCTCGAGAGACGAGATATTTTTATATTATTTTCTCATAGGGTGTTTTATAAGAATCCCGGTTTTGATAATTATCCAAATCTGTATTAAATTGTATCATTTTTATAGTTATTTAGCGGCTAAGTAATCTATTTTTGGATCCGATATATAAGTGTAAATTCAGTATTAAATTTCATAATATTTCAAAAATTATGAAATTCATATTTTCTTAAGTTTTGAATATTTTGAGAATTTTAAAAAAATTCGGAAATTTTTCAGGTAATATTTACCCGCATATTTGTTAGTTAAATTTTAAAATGCGGGCCGGATGCACAATTCGAAATTGTTTTAAAAATGAAAATTTTATTTTCTTAGTTTTTAAATATTCCGAGAATTTTAGAAGTATTTTGGTAATTTTTTGATTTGGTTTCACCCGCACATTTGTTTGTTAAATCGTAAAATGCGAGTCCGATGTTAAATTCAAAAATATTTTAAAATTTATAAAATTTTTATTTTTATTAGTTTTTAATTATTCTGGAATTTTTAAAATTATTTTGATAATTTGTGGGTTACTTTTACACGCAAGTTGGTTCGTTAAACAGCGCCATGCAGGGACAGAAATGAGACTTGCAGATGAAAATAATGATGCGTGGCATTATGGTTAGTACGTGTCAAAACTTTGTGCTTCCTGTCTATGCATGGCAGCAACTTATTTATTAAAAAAATCATTGATTAAGTCTCTAATCATCAATAGGTTCTGATTTGTTGGATCTTTTTCTAATGCAGACTTCAGATCCGTATTAAACAAAATATTTGATTCAATTTAAATCATTTGCTCTCTCTCGCAATTTTTCAACTTCATCCTGTATACACAATATATTTTAGGAGACATTGTATAAGATACGATACAAGTTATAATTAGTGATTAAAAAGCAAAAAATGTTGATAAAACCATCTAAGTATTAGTGATTTTATAACAGTGAATTAGTGATTAAAGTTCCAGAACTAGTGATTAAAATTTCAAATTTTAGTGATTATACATTTTCCTCATGTGTTTTTCCTTGATCATTTTGTGTAAGTTCCATTTGTTCTTCACCATCCTTGTCACCTGTATTTTTTTAATTGTTTGTAGTTTTTATATGTAAACAGTAATAAGAGCATTGATTTTTTAAAGTACTTGATTTATTTTTCGACAACATCATCTGTGTTTCGTCCATCCTGATTCTGTTTCCAACCGTCATTACCCGCTTACCATTTATCATATCCAGTATATTCATGGTCATTTAAGTTTTTTTCCTTGGAATTTAAACCATAAAGAATTAATCAGTTTAAGCAAGTATGAAAAAAATACATAGATGTTAATGATTGTAAATTATACCTTTTTGGTCATTTTTTCCTTTTGTGATTATTGTTTCAAATAATCCCTCAATGGTGGCATAACAACACCAACCCCAAAACTCCATTGAACACTTCAATTTCCTACCTTTATTTTAACAGTTCTCATGCCTACCTTTGTATGAAGAAAAAGTGTCTCTCTATAAAGTTGATTTTTCTGTGGCGTACTCGGTCTACATAGAATAGCTATATAACAACAGATTTTTATAAATACATTTATTTCTAAAAAAAATAATAATGTACATAACATAAATAAATACAATTATTGCCATTGATCCCCTGAAGAGGACAAAATTGTTTTTGTTCCAACTATCCGTTTCTTTGACCAGGTAGAAAATTAGGTATTATGCCCAGTTAAACTTGTACAAATCGTCAAGATCGCTATACAATTTAAGAAGTTGTTTGTCAATGTATGCATGTGTTGGTGTTCAAAACATGACATTTGACAAAATTATAAGAAAGTTCAGTTTGAAATTCCCAGTCAGCCCTTGGCCATTCATTAGTTCGACCACCATTCCAGTAGTAATTTGCTCCCTTTTGTCCGCAGGAAATTGTTCTAAATATTGTTCAGTCCTCTTTTGGTACTTGTCTCCTGATGCTAGCATGATAAGTTGTCCTCCATATTGGGCTTCCCAACACATCAAAAAATCTTCCTCAGTGATTTGTGTTGCCCAGTAAAGTAATTGTTTAAGGGGGTTGGATACAATTACTAAAAAAATTGATTTATCATAAAAGTAAAGTAAGCACAAATAAATCAAATAACAGTTTATATTGATCTTTAATAAACTGTTACAAAACTCTCTCAAGAACAGTATTCTTAAGAGCTGATAGGTTATAGAATGCTCGAATTGTGCTCACTACAAACTGATAACCTATTCTGTATTTATATACTACATAGCTACAATCAAACTATATCAATTATAGGATATGTTGCAGTAGAACTCATTTACTTTATATACATATCTAAATAAACTACGATCCAATAAATCAGCACATTCTGATTTATCTCGCAGCTCTGACTTGTCTCTCAAGACATCTTCAACGGATATATGTTAGAGCTTCAACAGATATTCATATGTAAGCACGTTATTCCCTAACAATACAACAAGAATTACAGGATGGGGGGTTGAATGTAATTCTGGCTTCTTTTTGAGATTTATGAAAAATGTTCTAACTCGATAATATATAAGTGTTTGATTTGTAAAGTGCGGAATGAAAGAATTACATATATCAAAACACAAGTAATAAAAACACAGGTCTTTAAAACTTTCTGGTGGATTTGAATATATCCACCAGAGATATATATATATATATATAGAGTAAAGTTCTATGGAGTCCACCTTTAATTGGAGTCCTCGGAGTCCATATATGTTCTGCAAGTAAAATATAGCTTAAAATATTGCAAAACATATTATTTTTCGACAAACATCACTATTCTATCAAAAATCTTGTAGATTGCATACATTTTACAAGCAGAACATTGCAAAAATATATATTCTACAAAACATGTTTAGTTTGCAGAACATAAATGTTCATGTTGCAGAACATATTGCAGAACATACATATTGTACCGTAAATATATGAGATTTGCATGATTTTGTTGAAGTTATGCTATTTGTGTAACATGTTTTGCAAAATAACACGTTTTACAATATATTTTATTTGCAGAACGTAGATGGACTCCAAGGACTCCGATAAAAAGGTGGACTCCATAGAACTCAGCCCTATATATATATATATATATATATATATATATATATCGAGAGAACCCTGTGAAGCTTGAATAGCTCACAGCTGCAGTTACAAATATGAACAACTAAACTTGCAGAGAAATGCTACATGATACAGCTTATAAATGGTTCTCTGAGAATGTATTTTTTTAGTCTAGTTGTTAGTTGTTCTACTTGCTACACTTGGTTTATATATCACCAAGTTTACATGGTAATAAGACAAGATAATAAGATAAAACCTATCAAGTCTAACTCCATGCTACTTCACTACTCTATTCCAGCATCTTTGAATATCTTCATAATAGCATGGAAATGGAAATGCTTCTTTGTTCTCAAAAACCCTGTTAAACAGGTTGCCACATTCCTTTTACAAATACTCAACGCATGTGACTGTGTGTCACTGTCAACAGATATTTGAATTGATCATCCGTCGGGTACATGCTTGTTATCCGTCGGGTAGCCTTGTTGATCATTCGTCGGGTAGCCTTGTTGATCATCCGTCGGGTAGCCATTTATCACTTGACTCCATTTTATTTGTGCATAATTACAAGACATCTTATATTTACATTTAATCAACCTATTCTGCACATCTACTAGCAGTCTACATGATTCATAAGCTACTACAGAATCTATATAAAGTTGTTTGCAGAAATGTGCTACAGTACTTATTGTTACATAAGCTACTCACCCGATGGATATCAGTTAGTCATCCGCCAGGACTATATTGAATCATCCGTCAGGACTATAATTGATCATCCGTCGGGTGCTACAAAATTCACTAAGTTAAATCTACTAAGGTATTTTGTTTAGCTTATCATCAAGTACACAACATATTCCTAACAATCTCCCCCAATTTATGTCTACTGGAATTGTAGCCATAAATTAAGAGAAACTTGATGATAACAAAACATCCTAAAGATACAGTTTGAAAAATAGTAGATAAAACTAATAAGTGCTGCAATTTTTACTGAAAATTGAACAAAGCAAAGTGTACAAAGAGTTCTCATAATCAATTTTCAAGGTGCTCCTCTAGTCTGAGCAGATAAGTCTATCTCCTTGAATGTCTGGATTTCTTCCCAAGTCTTCTGTTGTTTTCCTCTATTTGATTCTGGAGTTGTCTGTGGAATTCAAGTTCTTCAGCTTCTGAGAGATTTAGCATTTCTTACATTTCCAAAAGAGTCTCATTGCTAGAGATACTCAACTGGACCTCCAATATGAAGAATCTTCTAACTCCTTTGTTGTCCATGAATTCCATCAGCCAATAAGGCCTCATATGCACTCTCTTTCCTGTGAAGGGAATTGATAGAGTTTTTAAAAGTGCATCTTTGGCTCTATCACTCCTCAGCTCCTTAATCTTCTTAAGAACTATTCTCCTTATAGTCACATTATATCCAAAGTTCTTTTTGAAGGATGAGTAGAGTTTAATCAGAATAGACTAGCTTTTTTGGAGAATCCTGTGAAGAGGCCATGTTATCTCTTTCCCTCCCTTTTATTTAAATACCAGTCTTTCAGGAAGGTGTCTGTAAGCATCAATTCCTCTTACTTCTTCCGATTCATCCAAGTAGAGATTCAATTATGAAAACTCTTTAATATCACAAATGTACATGAGATCTCTCTTGTTGACTGTAGGTTGGGATTTGGTTAAGATCTTGGATTTGAGAAACACTGGTTTTACTTTCTTGATTGCTCTTGACTTTGTCTTCTTTTCCTTGAAGATAGGAAAGTTCAGCTCAGGAATTGGCAAACTATCCCAGTCTATTGGTTCATCCTTAGAAATTATGGGCTCACCATGAATATTCCTTGTTGGATCCACCACTTTGAATTCTTCAAATACCATAGAGAGTTTTGATGTTTGAGTTATAGTTGTAGGCTTTCTGGGAATATAGTCTTCCTTTTCCTCATCACTGAAGTCCAATTTTCTCTTGATTCTTTGCTTGTATCTTGGTTTCTTTGTCTGTTGAGGTTCAGCTTGCACTTTTAGATCTTGAGATTCAACAATTTTAGATGGTTGTGCAGAAGTTTCTGTTGTGGTTTTTACAGCTTGAAGCTTGGCCAAGATAGCAGCTTGCTCCTTCTTTTGTTTATGCTTCCTAGCATCCAAGGCAACTTGCTTCTTTTCTAGCCTGATTCTTTCTTTATCTTCCTTCTTAGCTTCCACAAACATTGGGTGTCCAACCACCACACAAATCTCCTTACTATTTCTGTAAATTTTAGCAATTCTCTTTTTAGGTGTTGAATCTGCTGGATCCTTGTAAAATGCAATTGACCTTGCCAACAGCTTCTTCTCATCTGGCCTAGGCGTCTCATACATAGTATCCATAGTATTCTTGTCTGAAAACTTTGGATAGTTTCTTTTAGGCTTCATGATTAAATTTGCTATTGGAGATTTGATTCAGGAAGTTTGACCCTTTTCCAGATAGTTCATACTTATGTCATTCACAGAGATTTTCATGACTTAAGAGTGATGACTAAAGACTTTATCTGGTTTCTGAATTGGCCCAAACTTTTGTTGAATGTCTGCATCTATCTTTCTCCACTTTTCTTTCAATTTCTTCTCAACTGTTGCTATATCAATCTTTAGCAGTTTGTCATCTATGTTCAGTTTTGCTGCTGCCAGATTTATGAAATCAATGCTGTCCAGGGCTGGTGGCTTTGTGAAAGCAATTGTTGGCACAATCACTTTGCTGACTTGTATGTTTAGCTATGGCTCCCTCTCACTTGCACCTTTCTCCCTCTTACTTGAGCTTTTCTCCCCCTTTTTGTTAGCATCAAGTTGTTGAGTGGAGGGGAGTTGAGCAACCACCAGCTGTTGGAGTAGAGCAGTTTGAGTTTCTTGATTGGTAAGTATCTTGGCCATTGACTTCTCTACATCAGATAATCTTGAGTCCATGGCTTCAACTTTTCTATTGAGATTAGTTTCCTTCCTTTGCTTATGAGCTATTTCGGTCATGGTAGTTCCAGGTATTCTAGAATCCAACCTTGCTATGAAATCCTGTTTTACTTCAGAAATTTCTTGTTTGATTTCATCTACACTCTGACTGTGATGAAGAGCTTGGATTTTGTATAGTTGAAGTGCTTCAAGTTGAGCTGTAAGTAGCTTCTTTGTGCTAGCATTATGATATGATTGAATTGTTGTTTGGGTGTCATGGATCAGCCTGAATAGTGTTGATTGGAGATGGGAGTAGGAACACTCTTTTGTTAGCATCCAGGCTAGAGTGTCTGCATCTCCCCCTATGCTCATGCTATCTTCCTCATCATCTTCTCCAAATGAATCTTCAGCCAATTCAAAATCACTGCCAGTATTGGAAGGCATATCAGTGATTGCATCTTTTACTCTTTGTAGAGATTGTATAGTGTGCACCAATTGTAACATCCTTTCAGCCTCCTCATTGCCCTGTACAGCTAGAGTTTGGTAAGTTATAGCAGGGTGAGTAAATGTCTCAGCATCTAGGGAAATAGGGAGCTTGATAGTCTTGCCGAAATAGTCTTTTCCTTTCTGCTTCATTGACACTCATTGACTCACTTGTAATGATTTCCATCCTTATCACTCCTGTACCTGCTTTTCTCTAATGATCTCTCTATTTTTGCATCAAGGGCTCCTCTTGGCTTCCCACCCTCACACCCTCACCTTCACCATCTAAGGTGGGACTCCTCTCACTCACTTTTTCCAGTCCTGAAGAAATGGACTACATTTGTTCACTCTTTTTCGCTCCTTTTTCCTGGGAGCAACCCAGACTCTCACTCAATTCACTCCCTTCCCTCATTCCTAAGAGTGATTGCACTACTACTAAGTCCTCTGCACTTGTAAGAATTTAATGAAATTTGAAGTTGTGTAGAGACACCCGACGGATGAGGAATATCCATCAGGTTAGCAGTTTGACTATCCGACGGATGACTGCTGTTAAGCTTATCTGTCGGGATACAATCACTACTCGACGGATGATGAATATCCATTGGGATAGTAGAAATGAAATAGTTTGGAGTGGATAATATTGTGGACTCTGTTTAGATTGATGAAAATTTTGGCACAGATGTCTCAACAGTCTCAGAAAGGAATGGTAAATGAGCCAACAAATCATTTAAAACATGATGCTCACTTACTTGGATTTTTGGCTTCTCCAAGAGAGTTAAATATGGAGAATTTGGAAGTGATGTATTGATCATGTCAACATCCAGTGAGTGTGTGGGAGAATTTGGTGTGTCAGGTGCTTCAATTATGAGAGATTTTGGTTATGACTCTACATTTATTGGAGCCACATCAACCTGACTTTGAGAAGGTGCAGTGACTATGTCTTTAGCACCAGTTTACACAGTGTGCGGGCCCTGTGTATCTCCAAGGGTTTTTTTGATCTTTTCTTTCTAGCATAAGTTTGTGGTGAGCTAGCGTCCCTACCCCTCTTGGCCTGTGCTCCTGGTTGGGAGCTTGTTTCAATGGTAACATCCATTTGGGAGGATGAAACCAGTGATGAGCTAATTTCCTTATTAACAACCACAGTTTGTTGAGAAACTGTGGTGTGGCTAGGTTTGGGTACACTTTTCTCACCAGCCTTATTCTTAGGGCTTCTTTGATTTTCACCCTGTCCCTCACCTTTCTTACCCTCCTTCACACTCCCCTCTTTAGGTTTAGTAGATTTTACAACTGATTTCTTTTGAAAGAAATCAGAGGGGGCTTTCTTAGATTTGGATTTAGAAACTTTTGTTGGTTTGATAGCTTGGGTAGGCATCTGTTTGGTCATTGGCACAAATATCATAGCTACAATAGAAGGCAAAGAAATATGTGAGGTTGGAAGAGTAGAGACAGTAGAATTTACCTGACTTACCTGAGGTCCCTCCATTACTGGAATATAGTACAGGGGCACCTCCTTGTGATGATTTGCTCTATTTAAATATGCAATAATCCTTTTCTTGAACCCAACAATTCAGCTTGTTGGTTGGGTTCTCAATCTCAATATTCTCAATAAGATGGTTAGCAAGCATCATAAAGAATCTAGCATAATCGACACTTTTACCTCTCTTATTGAGTTCTCCTAACTTAAAGCCTAACTCAAACAAAACCAAGTCACTGAAATTAAAATACCTATCAGTAACTAGCATGTAAAGCATGTTGAGCATGGATATATTGATAGAATCAAAGTTGCTGATCTTACCAGAAAACACTTTAGTTATCACATCACACAGATAACTACATTCTTTCCTAAGACCCAACCTCCTAATTTCACTTAACTTAGAGGTAGTGAGTGCATAGCCTATACAATTAAGCATGTTAACAATGTCAGTGTCTGTGTGTGGAGCAGTTTCAGTATTTTCAGTAATCCTATAGCATACTTTGATAATATCACTCTTTATGCAAAACTCCTTACCTTTTATAGTGAAAGTGATGGTCTTGCCTGTTGAGTTATATACTGCAGTTGTCCACATCTCCTCTACAATCTCACAGTAAATGGTGGGTGATTCCAGCATGGCATAGTTGAGTTTGCAGTTCTTCATAAAATCCATCATTTTGTGATAGTCACCAGATTGCTGAATCTCCTTTTTTACTAAAGCTGAGAAGTTGTTTTTCTCATAGATGTAACCGGTTTGAGACATGATTTTCACTACAGGTGCCATTGTTAGAGATTTGGATTGTGCAGAGAGAGAGTTTGCTTTTGAGAAGAAAGAAGTTAGAGCAATTGAATCTTAAGAATGATAAAAGAAAAGAATGAAAAATAATTTAGCTTTTATACTATCTCAGAGATAAACTGACAAAAATAATAAAGTGAAATAAAGGACCAATAAAAATTGCCCAAAATAGCCGTTTAAAAAAAATAAACTGTAAAAATTCTGTCACTTATCTGTCATGTCATGCTCACAAACTGTAAGTATACTCGATGGATAATGTTCAGAGAATTAACGGCTAGGATTGAGACAATTCGACGGATGAAGATAAAACAGTTATCCATCGAGTCATAAAATATTCGAGAAAAATAATTGATTTTTATAGACAAATTGTATTCCGACGGATGAGCAAACTCAATGGATAATGATCATCTGTCGGGATGTAAGTTTTGACTTAGCCAAAATTTCATCCAAAACAGAAAAATCAATTAAATTTCTGGCTGCATAACAACTTGCAAAATATCTGAAAATGATTCAAGAAAAATTGAACATACCTAATTCACTTACTAACCTTGAAAAGGTGGATTCATCAAGTGGCTTGGTAAATATACTGCAAGCTTCTTTTCACTTGGAACAAAATGCAGTTCCACAATACCATTCATCACATGTTCCCTTATGAAGTGGTACTTGATGTCTATGTGCTTTGTTGTATTGGATTTTCAGTGATGGCAATTGCACTTGTATTATCACAGAAAATAGGAAACATATCCACTTGTAGACCATAGTCCAACAATTGATTTTTCATCCACAAAATCTATGCACAGCAACTACCAGCAGCAATATATTCAGCTTCAGCTGTAGAAGTAGAAACTGAATTTTGCTTTTTTTTTTCTAGAACCAGGACACAAGCTTGTTTCCCAGAAATTGACAGGTTCCTTTTGTACTTTTTCTGTCTATTTTACAACCTGCATAATCTGCATCTGAATAACCAGTTAGATTAAAACCAGAATCTCTAGGGTACCAAATGCCAAGTTTTGGTGTTCCCTTGAGATATCTGAAAATTCTCTTAATAGCTACTAAATGAGATTCTCTAGGATCAGCCTGAAATCTAGCACAAAGACAAGTAGCAAACATTATATCTGGCCTACTAGCTGTTAAGTACAGAAGTGAATCAACCATGCCCCTATAACTTGAAATATCCACAGACTTTTCAGTAGTGTTTAATTCAAGCTTAGCTGTAGTGGCCATGAGAGTTTTTGCATATGTGCAATCCATTAGATCAAACTTCTTTAAAAGATCATGAATATATTTAGTTTGACTAATGAATATTCCATCACTAACTTACTTCACTTGCAAACCAAGAAAGTAAGTTAGTTCTCCCATCATGCTCATTTCATACTTACTTTGCATCAATTTGACATATTTTTTGCAAAGTTTTTCATCTGTAGAGCCAAATATAATATCATCTACATAAATTTGAACAAGTATACTAGAGCCATTAACATTTCTAAAGAATAAAGTTTTATCAACAGTACCTCTTATGAAGTGATTTTCCAAAAGAAACTTTGATAAAGTGTCATACCAGGCTCTAGGTGCTTGTTTTAGTCCATAAAGTGCTTTCAAAAGATAGTAGACATGATTTGGGAAATTTGGATCTTCAAAACAAGGAGGCTGACTAACATAGATTTCCTCCTCCAAATCTCCATTCAGAAATGTACTTTTGACATCCATTTGATAGACCTTGAAATTGGCATGAGTTGCATAGGCTAAGAAAATTCTGATGGCTTCAAGTCTTGCAACATGAGCAAAAGTTTTATCAAAATCTATTCCTTCTTGTTGACAATAGCCCTTAGAAACCAATCTAGCTTTGTTCCTGACCACTATGCCATTTTCATCCATCTTGTTTCTGAATACCCATTTGGTGTTAATTGGATTCTTTCCTTTAGGCTTGGGTACCAGCTTCCATACTTTATTCCTTTCAAACTGGTTTAGCTCCTCCTACATAGCTAAAATCCAATCAGGATCCAATAAAGCTTCTTCTACCTTCTTTGGTTCTTCCATAGATAGGAAGCTGCTATATAGACATTCTTCTTGAGTTACTCTCCTTGTTTAAACTCTAGAAGACACATCACCAATGATGAGCTCAAAGGGGTGATCTTTTGTCCATTTTCTTTGTTGAGGTAGATTAGCTCTAGATGAAGAGGCCTCATTGTTGTCTTGATGTGTAACTGAGTTTTGATTATTAGAAACTCCCCCTGAGTTTATGGATCTTTGATTTGAGAAAGGGGAACTTTCTATAAGTGATCTCTTCTAATTTTCAGCTTCTTTTGATGAGCCGAAGGATGGTGCATTTTGCAGCCAAAGACATGAAGAAAATTTAGAGTTGGTTTCTTGTTCTTGAACAATTGATATGGTGTCATGCACTTTGCTTGATTAACCAAAGAAATATTCTGAGTGTAGCAGGCAGTATTTACAGCTTCAGCCCAGAAATATGTTGGTAACTTTGATTCTTCAAGCATTGTCCTTGCAGTTTCAATAAGAGATCTGTTTTTTCTTTCTACCACTCCATTTTGTTGTGGAGTTCTTGCTGCAAAAAACTCATGCATTATCCCATTTTCTTCACAAAATGATCTTATCACAGAATTCTTGAACACAGTTCTATTGTCACTCCTGATTCTTCTTACTTTGATATCAGGATGATTATTGACTTGCCTTATTTGATTGATGATGATTTCACTGGCCTCATCTTTAGACTTTAGGAAATATGTCCAAGAGAACTTTGAGAAATCATCTACAATTACTAGGAAAAATCTTTTCCTTGAGATGGACAACACATTGACTGGTCCAAATAGATCCATGTGTAACAATTGTAAGGGTTCTTCAATTGTTGAATCAAGCTTCTTTCTGAATGATGCTTTGATCTGCTTCCCTTCTTGGCAGGCATCACACAGTCCATCCTTAGAAAACTCCACTTGAGGAATGCCTCTAACCAGTTCTTTCTTGACAAGCTCATTCATGGTCTTGAAGTTTAGATGGGATAGCTTCTTGTGCCACAGCCAACTTTCATCTTGACTTGCTTTACTGAGAAGGAAAGTAACAGATTCTATATTTGATGATTTGAAGTCAGCTAGATACACATTTCCTCTTCTCACACCAGTGAGAACCACTTTGTTGCTTCTTTTGTTAGACACAACACAGGTTTCTGAATTGAAGGTTACTGAATTGCCCTTATCACAAAGCTGGCTGATACTCAGCAAATTATGCTTGAGACCATCGACTAGGGCAACCTCCTCAATGATGAAATTGTCTTTTGAAATAAAGCCATATCCCACAGTATAACCCTTGCTGTCATCTCCAAAAGTAATACTTGGGCCAGCTCTCTCCTTGAACTCTGTGAGCAGGGTAGAATCTCCAGTCATGTGCCTTGAACAACCACTATCCAGGTACCAAATATTCTTTATGTTTCCCTACATACATCAAAACCAAATCAAGTTGATTTTGGTACCCAAGTTTCCTTGGGTCCTGCCTTGTTAGCTTTCTTCTTTTGTTTCTTAGGTTTGATCTCATTTGACTTGGGGATATCTGATTCATCCTTAGTCATCTGAGTTGGACCTTTGAAACCAGTCATTAAAACAAAATTATCATGCATAATTTAATTAACAGGAAAAGGCATTCTATTTGCAAACATGTTATTCCAGTAAGGCATGCTAAATGGCATTTGAGGCATACTAAATGCAGCATAATAAGGATTAAGTGAAAATGGCATATTAGCAAATTGTGCATTCATATTCTGAGCAGACATAGCATTCAAAGGCATAGAAGGCATGGCATTCATGTTGGGAAAAGAAGATAGTACATATATAGGAGTAGGCATGGCAAGTTTGCAATTAATGGACAAATGATTATACCACACTTAACACAGATTTTTATTGGAGCATACTTATCAGGTGTGTAGTTGTTATGTTTGTTAATCCCTACTTTCCCATTTCTATTGTTTTTCTTTTTAGTTTATGTTTTAACCTCAATCTTTTCTAATTTGTCATTCAATTGCTTGGACAAATGACCAACATTCACTTTCTTCTCCTTCTTCACTTGACTTGATTCTTCTGAAACAAAATTTTTGGAAATTGATCCATATTTTTCATTTAACTTAGCAAGTTTGGCTTTGCTCACAGGTTTGCTCACAGCCGACGGATGAGGATTTATGTCACTCGACGGATAATCCTTTTAATTATCCAACGGATGACTTTCATCATCCATCGAGTCTACATCTGTTAGCATCCTTCAACAAATTGGATTCCAGCTTTTCCTTACTCTTTTTCCAGGCTGCATCACAAAAGGACTCAATACCTTGAACTTTAGTGATTTGAGCATGAACATCTCTGGATGATTTCCATGCCTTAATCACCTCTTGTTCTCATTCAAGTTGCTTCTTTAAAATCTCTTCTTTCTTCAAGGACTTAGTTAATTCATCCTTAGCAATCTTACACTCAATTTATCAAATTCAATAAACTGAGATTCTAGCACATTGTTCCTTTCACTTAAAAACAAATTATTTTCTTTGATTTTAGCATTTTCCTTAGTGAGGGACTTAAGTGTAACACGCAAATGATATAATTCTGTAGACATGTCATTAATTGCATCATTACACTCAGCTTTAGATAAATGTGCTAGGTTAGTGGTGATTACCTGATTACCTGATTACTTGAAGAGCTTGTTTCTGTTTCATCAGACTTGGCCATTTGGGCTAGACTGACATACCTGACATCTTCATCCTCATCCAGTCTATCTGATGCCCAGTCATTTTCTTGTGTAATGAAAGCCCTTTCCTTTTACTTGAGCAACTCAAAATACTTCTGTTTATAATCCACAAGCTCAAACTTCTTTTTGCTAGAACCTGACTTTTACACTCACTGAAAAAATGCCCTGCCAAGCCATATTTGAAACATTTGAATTTTGATTTATCCACCATATTTCTACTTGGCTTAACTGCTCCAAAGTTCTTCTTGAACTTGAGCTTGGCAAATCTTCTGGAAAGAAATACAAGATGTTCATCAATATCATCCATATCATCTTGGCTCAAATGATCTTCAGTTTCAGCTACCAGCCCCTTGCCCTTGTTTTCATAGACCACTGAAGCAGACTTAACAGCTTCTACCTTCACCTCCTTCTCCTTTTCCAACTCAACTATCAGTGCTATGGACCCTCCTTTCTTCCTTCCTTTCTCCATCCTCTCATCTTGCTCTATTTCAAGTTCATAAGTTTTCAGGATGCCATACAGTCTCTCCAAGGTAAACTCCTTGTAATCCTGAGAATTTCTCAGTGAGACTGTCATTGGTTTCCACTCCTTTGGAAGAGATCTAAGGAACTTGAGATTGGAGTCTTTTGTCTGATAGACTCTTCCATGCAACTTCAGAGCATTTAGTAGTTTTTGAAATCTACTAAAAATATTAGTGAGAGACTCACTATCTTCACAATGAAAGTGCTCATATTGCTGAATTAGCAGCTGCATCTTATTCTCCCTTACTTGCTCAGTACCATCACAAATAATCTGAATTGTGTCCCAAACCTCCTTGGCTATTTTGCAGTTGATGATGTTATCAAACATATCACCATCAACTCCATTTAATAATATATTCATGGCCTTCTTGTCTTTCCTGACTTGCACAATATCAGGATCTGACCATTCATGCCTAGGCTTGGGAACAGATGGTTCATTGCCTGTTGCAGCTGTAATTGGCACATGAGGACCTCTCTCTATACAATCCACATAGGCTTCATCTTGAGAAAGAAGATGTAGGTGCATCTTCACCTTCCAGTGGTGATAATTGTCTTTGTCCATAAATAGAATTTTCACTCCAACATCCTTCTTGTTCATCTTGCTGTTTTGTTGTGATCTTTAAACTCTTTGTTCTTCAAGAGCTTGCTCTGATACCAATTGTTATTCCCTAACAATACAACAAGAATTATAGAAGGGGGGGGGGTTGAATGTAATTCTGGCTTCTTTTTGAGATTTATGAAAAATGTTCTAACTCGATATATATAAGTGTTTGATTTGTAAAGTGTGGAATGAAAGAATTATATATTTCAAAACACAAGTAACAAAAATACAGGTCTTTAAAACTTTTTGGTGGATTTGAATGTATCCACCAGAGATATATATATATATATATATATATATATATATATATATATATATATATCGAGAGAACCCTGTGAAGCTTGAATAGCTCACAGCTGCAGTTACAAATATGAACAACTAAACTTGCAGAGAAATGCTACATGATACAGCTTATAAATGGTTCTCTGAGAATGTATTTTTTTAGTCTATTTGTTAGTTGTTCTACTTGCTACACTTGGTTTATATATCACCAAGTTTACATGGTAATAAGACAAGATAATAAGACAAAACCTATCAAGTCTAACTCCATGCTGCTTCACTACACTATTCCAACATCTTTGAATATTTTCATAATAGCATGGAAATGGCAATGCTTCTTTGTTCTCAAAAACCCTGTTAAACAGGCTACCACATTCCTTTTATAAACACTCGATGCATGTGACTATGTTGTCACTATCAACATATATTTGAATTAATCATCTGTCGGGTACATGCTTGTTATCCGTCGGGTAGCCTTGTTGATCATCCGTCGGGTAGCCTTGTTGATCATCCGTCGGGTAGCCATATATCACTTGACTCCATTTCATTTGTGCAGAATTACAAGACGTCTTATATTTATATGTAATCAACCTATTATACACATCTACTAGCAGTCTACATGATTCATAAGCTACTACATAATCTATACAAAGTTGTTTGCAAAAATGTGCTACAGTACTTATTGTTACATAAGCTACTCACCCGATGGATATCAGTTAGTCATCCGTTGGGACTATATTGAATCATCCATCAGGACTATAATTGATCATCCATCGGGTGCTACAAAATTCACTAAGTTAAATCTACTAAGGTATTTTGTTTAGCTTATCATCAAGTACATAACATACTCCTAACAAAGCATCAACGGATGACTGAATAGATTGTCAATACATGATAATGAAGCTTTCAACGAATAATCATATCCTGATGGTTGATAATATCCTGATTGTCAGATAGATCCTGATTCTTGACAGCCAATTCCTAAAAATATCTCCCAATCTATGCTTTGCAGAATAAGCATAAATTCTAAGAGGATTGTCTAGTGCCAAAAACTAGAGAGATAAAATATAGAGTGTAAAACATACTTTGTTTCAAATTTTGATCTTCATATTTCTTGATGAACTCTGCAGTATCTATGAACAAAAGCTTTAACTCTAGCATCAATCTTTTTCAACAGAATCTCTTCTAGCTTGATCTTCAAATTCTTCTCATACTCAGTTTCAATATATAACTGATAGATAATAGCTCTTAGATTTCTGATTGGATTTCTTTCTATCATCATTTCTTCTAGTGACACATAACAAGTTCTTTTACCATCAAGATTCATGGTTATATACCTCCAAGTAAGAATATTTTCAATAACAACTTCTCCCTTCTTCATGTTGACTTCTTGCCCTTTAAAATTTATGTATGTAGGAATGTATGATCCCAAGTAATGTGGGCCATTATCAAGTATCCTTTTTATGATATTGGCAAGAATCATATTTGATCATTCTCTGGAAGTTTCATCTTCAACTCTTTGCAAATAATGAATATATTTCAGTTGCTTTGTTGACATGATCAATAGTTCAACATGTGAGAGAACTAGGACTTGATCATTTTGCAATAAGAGTAAGATCTTCTGCTTGGGTTCAGAACCATCATGTTTTTCAAGTATAATCTTCACAGCTTCAAGTCTGTCCAAGTGATCAGCAATAACTTCATGACCAGGACTATCACCAAGATTGAAGTTTAACAACTTTAAATTGACAAGTTAAGCTTCATGACGTCCTATTCTAGCTCTTGTAAATGGTTCAATCAACTTGAAATTCTTGGATTGTATTAACCAAGAATTTTTATCACCCATGGTATTAGAACCAGGTAAACCATCCACCCTTATACCTCCAGGAATAAAGCTCATTTCATCATTACAAATAAGATCATCAACTTTTCTCCATTTGTATTTGTTATTAATCTTTGAAAACATTTACACTTTCCTTTTTGCTCTTTCATATAACATCTTCATATCTGTACTCCTCAATCTATTCCTTTCAGATCTCGTAAGCATGTATCTGTATGCTTGATCTGTTCTGTCAACAACAATCCTAATTTTACCTTCCCGAGCCCTTTCTTCTCTGTCAAAAGCCATTTCTTCTTTCTTGAAGTTTTCAGCATTAACAGCTTCAACATATGCAGAAATAATCTGTAGATTCATCCGAAATAGAATTTCTTCTTCTTCAGTTTTAATAGAATCATGGATAATTATCACTCTGTCAGTATTAGGAACAGAATCAAAATTTGTATCTTTGTTGTCAGGAATTGAACTTAGAGTAACAAGAGCAACTTCTATATTATATCTATCCTTGGAGACTTGAGTTGATTATGTAGTTTGATTTTGAATTCCAGATCTAGTTGGAACTACCACAACATCAGAGGTCTTCTTTGCTTGCTTATCACCATCATCATCAGGATTGGCATTATTTCTCAATACTGATTCATGTTTATATTTTATCTTTGGTACTATCTCCCCCTTTTTGGCATCTAGACTTTGTAGAAGAGAGAGAATAACATCCAACTTAGAATTTGTAGCATTCTGACCAGCTTCCAGAGCTGTCAATTTTTTCAACATTTGATCCTGTTTAGCTTCCATGCTGAACATCCTCTTTATCAAGCCATTATGTTTATTTGTACCTTTAATAGTCATAGAAAGGTTAGCAAGCTCCTCTCTAAGATCAACATTATCTTACTTGAGTGCAGAGACAGAAGAATGCAGGCCTTTGACTAGTACTGTTGTGGTCTTGATAGAGGCCTTCATGTCAGGATTAGAAACCAAATGAACAGCGTGATCAGCTATTGACTGTGTAGCTTCCAAATAAATCATCTCACTTGGTAATCTCCAAGAATGATTCCATTCACGAGTTATGTGTGCATCA
This sequence comes from Apium graveolens, assembly GCF_009905375.1. Taxonomy (NCBI): domain Eukaryota; kingdom Viridiplantae; phylum Streptophyta; class Magnoliopsida; order Apiales; family Apiaceae; genus Apium; species Apium graveolens. Next base: position 149,021,659 of record NC_133656.1, read on the forward strand.
AGAATAGGATCATGACTAGATGATGAGCTAAAACTAGACAATTTAGATGCTTCTATTCCAGCTTTCAGAGTAAGATCATCAGGATTGTCATCATCATCAAAATCTCCAAACTCATCATCAGTATCAGAAAATTTATCAGGAACATCAGAAATAGGGTCAGGAACTTTGCCTTTGAGCTTTAAATCATGATTTGACTTAGAAGGCTTAGTCGCCTGTGATGAACCTTGAGTGTTAGAAGCCATTGATATTGCTTTGAGTGGTTATACCAAGATAGATGCAGTGCTGTCTTTAGAAGTGATCACTTGTCCTTAGAAGTGATCAGTACATCAGGATGTGTAGAGTCAGGAACAGCTTCATCAGGAATTGACCTTGTGTCAGAGATTTGCTGCTTGTCAGGAATGACCCCATGTCAGGATGTGATACTAAGTCTGCAATAGTACTTTGAATTGTTAGTTCTTGTGGGACTTGATGTGTAGAAGATTCTTCAATCCTTTAAACTGAAGGTTCTTGTGTGCTTCCCTCAAAATTAGGATCATTGACAATAGCATGCAATTTAGCAATGTGCTTCTGATGAGCCTTCCTTTCTTGTACTGTCTTCTGAATATCAGCATCCATAAATATATGACTCTCTTGAGCAATGTCAGGAATAGTCTGTTGAATTTCAGTTCTTGCACCCACACTTTGAGCAAATGGGGTTCTTGTATAGTAGGGGCATTAAAAGTTACATCTTCGCATTGAAAAGATGATTCTTGTGTACTGTACCCCTTTTGTGGAGACTGCTGCTTTGATTTCTTTATGACATACACTGTGGTGTCTGCAGCTTTTCTTTTTGTTTTATCAGGATTTGACTTTACTGGATCAGAAACTGATGAAAACTTGTTAGGATTTGCAGTTTCCTGACCAAGAGCAACTTGAGCTAATACTTCCAAGCCAGCTTTCTGTTGCTTAGCCTGTACTTGTCAGCTGCTTTAACTAGCCTTCTTTTCTTTTACACATGACTAGCTGCTACTGCTTCAACTCTTGCTTCTTCTGTTCTAGCACCAGTAACCTCCACTGGTCTAACATATAGTTTAAAAATAATTGGACCATCACTATTAGTATCAGTATCTGATGGCTCATCTACCAGCTGAACACAAGTTGTACTCTTCCTTTTCTTTCCACTTATACTCTCCTTGATGCTTGTTAGTGGTGGTACACTTTTCTTCCTTCCTCCACCTTGTTTCTCCATTGATTTAGGTGAGGGTGAACCAACCTTTGAACCTAATTGTCTCTGAGACACATGTAACGGCTAAGAAATTATGACTGTTTTGTAAGATATTAAGTGAGTATTCTGTGTTTTATTATATTATAAATAAGTGACGATCATAAAGTATTAGTTGTTATGTGTTGTATGTGTTTCGTGTGGTTCATGATATTTTTCGGGTATTTTATTACATGTTAAATGCTTTTATGTCAAAAGTTATACTGTCTAGGCTTAGTTTAAATAGTTGTTATTTCATATAGTGCAATTTGCATTATTTTGCCTAATATTGTGTATACCATATTGATTTTCTGAACATCCAGTTAATTTAGAAAATATTTTGTTTCGTGAAAAATAATTTTTCTGGGCCCCTACGGGTGCTCAAAACCCCACAAAAAATCATATTTTTATTTTTATAAAATCTCGGGACTTTCAAATATTTCGTATCTTTGCATTTTTGGATTATTCATAATTTTTTTGGAAATTTTGGCATATATTTTATAATTATATGAAATTAAAAATTTAGAATTTATTCCCCATAAATTATTAATTAAAGGCCAATTAATTTTATTAAGAGATATAATTAAGGACTAAATTATAATTAGGGTTATTATTTTGTAATTATAAATAATTTAATTTTTATTAATTAATTTTATTAAAATCATAAAAATTCAAGAAAAAAAATCAGAAAAAGTCTCTGAAATTCGGGTTGGGTTTTTGAATTCGGGTCAAAAATCAATCAGTGATTTTGGGAGATTCTGATCATCAAATCCTATCATGTAAGTACTCAAATTGAAGGTGTTCATTTGTTCTATCAGTTTATGGTATCAATTTCATGCTTAGATTAATATATTTTCAATTTTAATTTTTAAGGTTCTTGACTGAATTTGGGGTTTTTTGATTCTAGGGTTATTTGATTGATTTGATTGTTGGTATAGCTTTATAAGAGTATAAGCCAAAAGTATAAGTCAAAACTTAATACATACAAAAGTATAGCTTTATAAGAGTATAAGTCAAAACTTAATAGAAGCATAAGACATGTATAAGTATAAGCCCAAAGTTTTAGTAGAATTAAAATACATACAAAAGCAGAATTATAAGATATACATGAATGAATAAGTGAAAACAAAAGTTGGTGGTACCAAAATTTGGTGAAACCAAAATTAATACATGTGTACCACTTAAAAAGGGTTTCGCTTATTAATAAAGGTTATTAATGTCCCAGGTTCCTTCCACAACATCTGCTGCACTCCCTGACACTAACCAATCAAAAAAGCCTAGCTTTCTTTTGTAGATAGCTATATCTCGAAGGACCTCCTCCATGCTCCTTAGTCACCTACTCCCTGCTCCTTAGTCACCTACTCCCTGCAGCTTTGACACAACAATTGAAGATGGCCCATCAGATAGGTGCATGAACAAAGGATTTTGCAAATATGTGAACGATAGTTTAATTGTAGCCATGAGCTAGTCTAGTGAATAATTATGTATGAAAAAATCACAGAAAAATACAGACTTTGATGTAAACAGCTCGACCATAAAAAATATTTAAAACAGTGGTTAAACGTCTCACTACCAAAGTTAGTCTCACTATTCTAGTAATCCAATGCTAGCTCTGATACCATAAAGATTTGTATGAAAAGAAAATAATAACTATGTAGGAGAAGATAATGAGAGAATGTAAGTGATTCAAGATCCAGAAAATGCTGGTAACATTATATTGAGGACCACACTACTGTTGTGTCCATGTTTGTTCCCTAACAAACTAGGCAACGACTCGTAAACCCTTGACAATTCATACTAATCTGGACTAGACTAGGTAGCAATTCTACCAACATGTAAGAGGCCATAACTGCAGGTAACACTACCAAAAGACAAACGATCAATGCACCTGCATGGTACATTGATTACATTTATTCAAATACTAGTAAAGGCAACAATGTCAAGAGGTTTTACTAGTATAATGTGGTTTCGATGAAAGAATATGTCAAGGACTTGGAACAAGAATATTTCATAAATAAATGGAGTTTTATAGCATTTTTGGTTGCATCCGTTGTCATCGTTCTAGCCCTCGTGCAGACTTTCTGATGTTGTTCGCACGTACTATCCTCCGTGCCACTAAAACTGCCTATCATGTGGTTAAGTTGTTTTACTTGTGGCGCCCCAAAACCCGGGGTTAGGAGTCTCGGAAGCCACGTCATATAAACTCACACAACTCGCACTACAATATATAAATACCCACACTTCACGACCCCACACTTATCACACACACTTACAGGTTATTGTCTTGGAAATGAACCATCATAACTCGAGTAATTCTATTATAACCCAAATATCATTAGTCTTACCGGGGAGTGACCTTTAGGTAAGGTTAGTCCGCCGGCCAAATATACGTTTCTTGTTTCTTACCTTACATAAATCATACTTATAAATAAGCCGAACTATAAACAACTGAAAACTAATTTAGCTTATTCTGACTACCTGTGGTACGGCACCAAATAATCTACGAAACAGCTGGCCATTTCCTACCCGTTTCCTGGCTGTGGTTCTCATGGCAGGCATCTTGATTCACTGTTGTGTTATGTCAATTTATGAAAACAAGTGTGAGCTACAATGCCCAGCATAATAATGTACAGTATGGAAATGACTGTATGATAACATCATATATGATATTTATGTTTTATTTGAAAATAGTTTTCCTTGGTGATACACACCTGTTTATGAAAATAATTCATTAAGGGGGTGTTAATAACCTGCGAATACCTTAATTGTAATCCCAGCACCTAGGCTTGGGTTACGGTATTCCATCTCAATTCCAATTGGAAAAATAGGACATTCACTAGAGCCACCGCATACGATGATCAGTCGTACTACGGAAATAGTATCCTTTTCTACTAGTAGAAGGACGAAACCGTCATCTCTCGGGTATCACCCTTGCCGCATACGAGCTATGTGTCCATAATTCGGGTATACACACACTTCGCAGGTCCATAGGTACATATTGTACCGTCTCCTACGGTACCAGTTGCCTATCCAATACACGAAGTACTTGGATTTTACCCCTCCCTTGTCCTTTAGGAAATCCTATCATGCCTCGAGAACTCGAACCACATCGAAGTTCCTCCAAGCGTTTTGCTTGTTGATAGGCATAGCTTTACTGTATATATATGTATATATGTACTTCCGAAAGTTTCGGAGGAAGTACTAAGGATGGAGTTGACCGTTGTCAATAGATAATCAATAAGGGGGAAAAGTTTATCCTGGAAACTATATTCAAAATATTAATAAGTCGGGATAATTTTCACCGACGATCTGAAATTATTCGAATGATACTCCTAAATCAGAAAGTATGTTTTATATCAGGATCTATGATTTTTAAATCAATAATAAACCATTTAATAAATAATAATTAATTAAATAATAGTCTATAAATAATTAAATGATAATTGATATTAATCATACCTCGAATGAGTTTACTCTCTAAAAGATTTATTTAAAATAATATTCCTCAACTAGTTTGTGTCTACATAATTAATAATCTATAATGATTAATTGGGTTTGAAATAAATAAACGTTGGAGTATACTACTCCCATAATAAAGGAATACGTATATAATATTTATTATCCGAACAATAAAATATAGTTGAGGGAATATGACCGTTGGAAAATCGTTTTAATAAAAGTTCGAGGTGTTTTAATGTTTCGTAAATGGACGATGAGTCCCTTTAAAACGTACTACTATGGACTTATACCCGTCCTATAATATCTCCGGAATGATTCCCGGGTTTTATCTTAAATCCCAACCGATTCTCGGTCTTATATAATACGTCATGCTTAAAGCGAAATAAACATTTCACGATATATACTTACCGTACAACATTGCTACATTATGCGAAAATTCAACAACTACATATCATGGCAAACATGGTATTTAAGCGATGATAGTAAACCAATAATTTCACAACACAACAGTAAAAATGGAGTTGGGTTTGTAAACTTGCCTGGGTATCTCGAGGTGGAGGATGCTCTAGGTTCCGCTCGAAAATCTATTACCATAAACACATTTCCTTTTGTTAGGTTCCGTTCTAATTTACGGCAACTCGCACTCATGCGCTACTTATTATGCACCCTCTCAACTCATACTACCCTTAACATTCCTTTAGTTCATATTCACGTTATGGTCACTTCATTTTCCTAAGTATCTTGGGTTCATTCTCATTATCGTCGTCGGCTCCGCTTAAGGATTCTTACGGTTTCTACTCGCGCGGTCTCGGCTCCGACATTTTTATAAAATTAAGAAATCATTATTTTTACTTGAAATTTTTATGACAGTTAGAAAGCTCAATATGTTACTCTCTGTAAAAATTTCATGATTTATGAACATATTTAAATCTATCCTTTATATTTTAAAAGTTCGTAATTCGTAGCAGTTTTTGTCGCGTAAATCACTTTTACTAAAACGACCATAACTTTTGATCCGTAAATTGGAATCAAGCGATTCAAGCGCCTAAATGATCCTTATAACATTGTCTATCCTAAAAAAGGTATTTTTCAAGAATCTACAGTTTACAACTTCGGGACCTTCTGCAGAAACTTAAAGTTACGATTTATTGGTTTTAACGAAGTTACGGTTACGATCGGGGTTTCGTTTACGCCCTAACTATCAACACAACCACCAAAAATCATCATATCATCATCAACACACAAACTCCTTTCAATAAAATCATGTTCTTGAGGCAACAACAATCAACTTTAATCTACTTAACTTAAACACCAAGATTTCATCAATACTACTTAGTAAGCTAGGTTTACTACCACATACTAAATGGATCTTAAAAGTGAACCTTAAATAAAGTTGGGCCAAAGATTTTTACCTTTCTTAAAATCTTGAGATGTGTTCTTGAGGATGGTGGAGGCTTGAAAGTGCTTGGTATGATGTTTAGAACCTAAAACCACCATTGAAATCAAGAAACCAAAGAGAGGTTACTATTCACATTATTCACTAGTGAGTTTCTTGAATTTATTCCACCCATCAAACCTTGATAAAAAGAGATGAAAGAATTTTGTTACCTTAGTTTAGTTGCTAGGAGGCTTGAAAATTAATTGGGTGATTTTACAAGAGCTTGAACTTGGAGTTTGGAATTTGAATTCCTCCTTTTCTTTAATAGGGCCGAATGGAAGCTTGGGAATTGGGGGGGGGGGTATTTATACTACTTGGTTGCTTCTCTTGGATGCTTTGGATAGGTTGCTTCTTGGAAGGTGACTTGATATCTTGTAACTTGATTTTATTCTTCCTAGTATAGCATTCTAGGTTTATTATTTGTTGCCAAATCCATGGACATATCTTTGTAGCTTGCTAGCTTACAAGCTAACTACAAGGTTAGCTTCCTTAGCACACTATTTGCTAGATAACTTGGTCATCCTATGGTTGGCTCACTATTTGATGAAGTAACCATGGTTACTTCCTTACCATGGTTTAGTTAGTGCGTTACGTTTATTTAATCGTTTACGCGTTCGCTCGGTTACTTAACGTTCTCCGTAATACTTACTCGTAATTGGTTCGCGATGTAATTCATTTCGTATTTATTCCTTATATTTTTATTTATCCTACTTGAATATAAATCCGTAGGATTTTAATCTCGTAATTATATTGTAATTCCCGTAATCCTTGATAAGTCGTAAATACGGTCATTTTTCAAAGTTCGTTTTCTTCGAAAACTAATAGCGTTTACATACACTCATTTGGTACGTATAATCGTAATATCAATTCCGAAACTCATTTTCTCATGCACTATATAGTGTGGGCTCAAAAGTTTTTCCCGTCTGTCAGGGTTACTATTCATTAAACGTTTTACAAGGTCTCTGAAATTCGAGTTATTACATTACTAAAATAAAGCATTTAAGTAGGTTTACAGTGTTAGAATATTTTATAATATTCACAATATATGGGCTTACAAATTAAAGACAATTATATTTAATGTTTATTCTATATTTGGACTAATTAAATGATCTAAAATAAAAGGTCCAATAACATCTTATTCGATATGAGTTTTGTAATGTGTAATACTTAATAACATTCTAATCGGGGTTAATCGGGTCTCATTGGACATTCTAATTAGGGTTAATCGAGTCTAATTGAACTACTCTATACTGAACAAAACAGGGTTTTGGTCCCGACACCATTCACAGCCTCTACTACTTTATTCTCATGGTGATATACAGCTATATAGGCCGAATCAAGTATGCGGAAGATCATGTCCCATTATCCGTATTCATATATATCATCATGCAATCAGGTACGCTTCCTTTTTACAGCTTTATTATTTAATGTTGATAGTATCGCATGATATGATCCTAATTATATATTTAGATCTAACATATAATTATTCTATTTATCAATGCCGAGACATTTGTATACGGGTCTTAAAATGTTCAAGACATATTTTTTTGTTAAAAACATCTATTTTCTAGCTAATTAGTCAAGGAAAATTTTGTTATTTGAGATATATTTGCAACATGTTGATAGGGTTAAACCATCTTCAACCCAACTTCAAATTTACACTTTTACACCATTTCAGTGTATTATTCTCCTCCCAACCCCAACTTCAAATCTTATACCATTTTGGTGTTGCACCAAAAATTACATCAAATTTTATAAAGTTTTTGTTTATTCCAACAATACTCTTATGCTAGTCACCTAGAACAAAATTATTTTATTTGTATCCGGTCAATTTTATTACTTTATACTATTAATAATAAAATAATATATATATATTACTTTATACTATTAGTAATAAAATAATATATATATTACAAGAATGATGTAAAATTTGGTAAATGTGGGTTGTAATTGAATGTTAAATTAGTGTACTTTTTACATCAATTTAGTGTTAAAATCACAAAAAATAGTGTTACGAATGGAAGATGCTCCTTGTCACACAGAATACATCAGACCATCTGATAGATGTTGAAGCATGATCTTTAATTTTTAACATCATTTCTCTGCTAATATATTTATAGATCTGCTTTCTTGTGCTAAAATTTAGTCCTCGACACATTTCTAGTACTTCCAAATTAATTTAATGCCTTCATTTCATCAATGTATGAACCAGAAACGCTGTTGCCAACATAATCAAGAGTGTGACTAAAAGAAGGAAGATTGGACAAATTATGACATTCTAGAAATCTCTGTACTTTTCATCAGAGGATCTTAATCTTACTATTCAATAGCTTCTTTGTGTTCTATTCACCTGCCTCTTTGTCCACCATTAACAGTATTTCAGGCTTCTAGAAAGGAAAAGATAAATCTTTGTTTGGTTATTTACTTATTTGATGTGAAGTATTCTAGTTTAGTAGTTCGGAAACTCCTTTAAAAGAGTGCATTGGCTAACCTATCGCAAAAACTACTTTTTATAGGGCAGTGATGCAGACGCTAGAATATACAATGTTCACTGGACAACATGTATGAAAGTTGCAGTTGTTATTCTGCACCTAGATCATTTGGATCGCCAATATTGCAGTTTTTTCGATAGACATGTTGCCTACCAAAACAAATTACAGAAAATTGTATAAGCACAGACTGAACAGAAAACCATTAACGAGATTGCAGAGATCTTTTCAAGGAGAGGTTTCAGATTCAGATTAATGTTGAGATTCATACATGTATGGTCTATGTAGAACATATTGAGACAAGCATACTTTGTTCAACTCACTTAGAGACAATAATGATACAAACAGAGAGAAAAGAATTATAATAACTAGAGTACTTACCAGCAACATTATTTTTATGAACAGATGTCGAAGGGACTATTATAGATCTGTATAAAAGAATTAAAAAAAGAAAAAAGAATCAAGATGATCATAAGCTTAACAAGCAAAAGTTGTACTAGCCTATGATGCTGCAATCTTTAAGAACTAAATACATGATTGCAGATTATACAATGTTCCGAAATTAAATTCCCCATGATGCTTCCTTCTTCAATTCTTAGTCTCCTACTTTGCCTGTTCCACAAGTGCACACCATAAGTCTCACCTCTTAACTGCAACACCTTGGCATCAACCCATTTCGATGTAGCTCGATCAAGTGGCTTCCTGAAGAACCCTTCAATCCTGGTCCAGTATATTGGATAAAAAGCCTTAGGAGGCAAGATAGTAAAGTTCAAATCTTCACTTGTTGAAAATCTAGAAGCAACTCTAGAAACAAGGTATGGTCCATTATGTCCCCATCTGTTTCCATTAAAAGTTGATGCAAATTCCTCAATGAACTTGTACAGCAGTGGATGATTCTTGTCAAAAACTAGTACTGCATTATTTAATCTTGTCCAATTTCCCAAAGCATCACTACTTTGTGCTCCGATTGAATTCCTCAACCCCGAAAAGTCTCTCAATACTATAAAATCTGTGTCCAAGTAGACTCCACCATACTTGTACAGAACTGCTAATCTGATCAAATTGGAAAGATTTTGTGCCAACGAAATTTCGCCTGGGTCCTTGTCTCCAGTCTTAAGATCATCAAACCATGATTCAGCTGGTGTGTTCTGGAACAGAAAAGACAAGTCAGGAGTTACTGCAACAGCCTTAAAACCATGTTTCATAATAGGATCGAGTAACTTTGAACCTTGGAAAGAATCCATGCTTCTTGATAATATCATCAAACATCCATTCGGATTGGATTTAAAAAGTGACTCCATGACTAGAACCTCCCTTTCTCCGAATAAACTAGCTGGAGATATCCATGTCATAAAGAACTTAACTTTGCAGTGATCATCGTCGTGGCTACCAAAAAAGTCGTTAACCCTGTGTTCGAATTGCAACGATTTTGGAGTTGACTTCAATATCTCAAAATCAGGTAATGTTTTCTTGAACCAAGCAATTCTTTCTTCTACAGACACATTCATTGGAGGCACCATACTAATATAATCTTGACTGCAATTTTCAGTTTTTTCGACGACTTCTTTAGGGGACTCTCTTCGTGGTACAAATATTGACAGAGACTCTAGTACTTTCCTAGTACTTTTAGTACCCTGCAGCTCCAGCTGATCATTCTTAAGGACAAAACTTTCTGCAAAAAAGACAAGAATACATATTGCTACACATGAAACAGTCGAAATTATTCGGACTTTGACACGATCAAGTCGTCTGAGAATCCTGGAATCAAACATCTGATGCTGGTGATGCAGAGTAGACCTCCTCCTTAGGACAAGAACTGTAAGAGATTGGATTAAATGATAATGCATGTGCAACATGAGTACTTAAACTTACCACAACTAATGAGACACTGAAGAAAAAAAAAATCAGAGATATGGTGGAGATTGACAAGTCAATAATTGCATGTCTTGATAATCTTTTGTTTTAGTCTACATTCTTTTGAAATTTTAATCAGCTTATATTATTGTTCATGTTGGCAACGTGTTTGTACAAATATGGAACGAGTCTTCGTTTTCTTAATTATGGCAATCAATTTTAACAATCAATTATCATCGCAACTAAATTCTATTGAATCTTTACTTCAACTAAGTCCATCCATTTAAATTTGTATACAACTACAAAAAAATTGTATATAACTACACTCTATCATAAAAACATCAATGAAAAGAAAAAAAAATCATTTTTTAATAATATTTAACATTTTATATATAATTTATAGTCCGGTTCTTGTACAAATTATTTAGGAAAAGAAATAAACGTGTACAATATTATATGAACATATAAGTTTGGGTGATAGTTCATAAATATCCTAAAATTATTTATGCACCCTCAAACATTATTTTGAACCAAAATACCCATGCTACTACTTGTATCTATACTAATCTGAAATTAAAAATAATAAAATCACATTATTATTTGTATAAAATTGAAACTCATAATCCCTGCAAAATATATATATAAATATAATATATAAAATGTTCATAAAATATGTAGTTAAAAAAGTCGAAGTTAAGTCTAAAATTTCACCGTATAGTTCTAGTTAGGCATGCACCTAATTATTTACCTATATAAATCTGACATGTTAACTTACTAATACAATTATTTTAAAGTAAATCGACGGTTCAACAACAAATAAAAATTTAAGGAAAATAAAATTTACAGAGAGTAGAAGTTAATTTTTTTCAGTTCAGATTTTATTACATAAAATTTTTAAAATAGTTCGTATAATTTTCTAGCGATTACCAAGATTTAGGACCTTATTAGTATAAATAGTAGATACCCGTGCTAAACACGGGTCCGAAATTAAAAATATAGAATTAATATTTGTAGAAAATTATTCATAATCTGTGTAAAACACGAATTAAAATTAATATATTAATATTAAATTGGTACTTGCAAAAAATAGTTATGTGGTTAAAAAGAATCGAATTAGTTTTGAAATTTTCCACTATAATTCTAATTTTGCATTGTTTTACTTGATATAGAAATCTAACATATTAGTTTTATTTTTATAAAACGAATTGTATCTCTAACTTATAACCCAAATATATGTTCTTTAGATAATTTAATATTAAATAATATAATTTGACAATTATCTTATAATTACCATTTTCAATATAGTTTATTTAATATTACTGAATTATCGATAAAAATTAATTTACAAATTAAAAGTAAATAGATGTTATTAAACTTAATTTAATATTACTTAATATAATCTAAATACAACTCATAAATTTGTTACTGTTAAAATATATTTTTTAATTTAAAGTAAATAAACGCTGTGATGGATAGTAACAAATACAATCGTTAAATAAATAATTTTCAGTTTAAAAATTAATAAAATGTTACTAAAGTCATTTTCTATTACTTAATTATTTTTAAAATAAAACTATAGAAAATAAAGTTTGTCGAGAATAGAAATCAATTCGTATTAATAGTTTACTTTGTAGTTAGTAATTTTTCAAAATAAAAGTAAATATATGTTATTTTACTTAATTTAACGTAACTTAATAAATTTTTAATATAATTTCTAAATAAATAAATTTTACAGAGAATATAAGTCAATTCGTGTTAGTGTTTTACTTAGTAGTTTGTAGTTTTTCTAAAATTAAAAATAAATATAAGTTATTTTACTTAATTGAATGTAACTTAATAAATTTTTAATTTAATTTACAAATCGTTTAAAAAAAAATTTATTTTATAAAGTAAATAGACAATTGGATGAACACTAACTAAAATGAAAATATAAAATTTACAAAGAATAGAAGTCGATTTGTATTTAAAATAAAGTTTATTGAGAATAGAAGTCAACCTATGTCAGGTAAATACCAAAATTTGGTACCTTGCTATTTGGTACTTTTAACACCAAATTATACATGGTTTGACTTATTAATAAAGAGTATAGATTTAATTTTTCATTAAATTGCCTTTTTAGTCTTTTTTCAATTTAATATATTACTTAAGTATTTTTGTGATACATCATATTTATTCATTAATTTATTATAATTTATCTGTTAAATTTAGATGATAAATTCAAATTTAGATACTTTTATTTTAAATGTGCCGAAGTACGTTTTTCAAATATGAGAAAAGGGTAAAAATATGTCAGTTTTATTAAAATTGATTTTCTGTACCACCTTTCGTTTTAATAAGATATAGTTAGGATTATATTTCATAATAAGTCAATGAATAAAATCTCGTATATTATAAAAGTTATGATCAATAATCATTATCTCTTCCAACAAATTTCTTATATATACTATCCTTTTTAAAAAGAATTAAAAATCATACGGAACTCAAAAGTGAGAAGTATATTACAACAAAACGATAATCCCTTTCTCAAGTTCTTTTAATTTGTTTCACAAGAACATAATCCTTCCTTTCTATTTTATTTAATTTAAAAGAAACTGAAAACTAATTTCTCAAGTCCTCAAAATGACTATCATTTGGACCAGGAGTAAACAGCATTTTCAAATCGTCTACAATGAGATAATTGACTTAATAATATTAAATTTAAACCCATTTCTTTATTTTAATGTTAGCTGGCATCATAATCTATAGTTAAAGTGATAAGGGCATGTAGTTCCGGCTCACCTTCCTTGATGTCTATTTGCTAAGTTTGACTATTAAACAAACAAAGAAAATTCACGCCAATTTTTTATCTTTTACTCCCTCCGTCCCTCTCAATTATTATCGTTTCTGGGAGAGTGTCCGACACGCATTTTAAGATGAAGAGAAATTATAGTTCTTTAACTTTTTTTAAAAAAATTATTTTTCTGAATAAAAGTTTAAACATTCTATTTTTATTTAGAAAAAGAAATTTTTTTAAAAAAGTTATAGAACTATATTTTCTATTCATCTTGTCGGACACTCTTCCAAAAACGATAGTAATTGGGAGGGACGGAGGGAGTAGTTTGAAGTAGAGTTTAGAAACTTACTAATAGTTTTTATTCACTGGTAAATAACTCTCAAGTATCACACTCAAATTGATCAACAAACCATAAATTTTACCAAATTTGCTGTCTTATCGGCCCTGAAAACAGGGTTTTAAGTTGTAGACATGGTGAAGTAATCACCGTAGAAGAAGTCAGCTACATTGCAAATAAACGTCAAAACTTTGACCCATAAACACACCATATTAAAACCTTATTGTGTTCAAGAGTCACATCGAACCTGCACTATTTAATGTATGTACAGTATGTGCAAGTTTTGCTCGGAGGCGGCCGCGCGCCAATTACTTGAGTTTTAAGAAGCTTCAAACCAGACACATGGCTTGCATTGTTTTTTTTGACGAAAAATGAGAAACTTTTATTAACTCAAATTAGCTGCAATACAATTTTTCACCACAATAGGAACAGACCCCCTATTGAAACTACGATCAGAATAAATATGAGAAGCCCTAGCAAGCTCATGGCCAGCTATATTGGCGGACCGTTTAATAAAATACAACTCCAAGTTGTTTGACTGATTAAACTGTTTACGACACTCTATAATAATCTCTCCAAACTGTGATCTCATGGGAGCTTTACTCCGAATCGCCTGTATAACTACCAGACAATCCGATTCTATCACCATCTTCGACTCTCCCCATCGCATGGTCCAACTGAGGGCCTCTTTAATCGCCATTGCCTCAGCAAGTTCTGGCCTAACACAACCTTGAAAAAGCTTCGATCTTGCTTCAATCAGATCGCCTGTATAGTCCCTTGCGATTAAATCAACTCCATAAGCATTCTGGTCATCAAAAGTAGCCGCATCAACTGTAATCTTAACTGTATTCAGTTGAGGTTTCACCCAATTCTCAGCTCCATCACCATCTGCCATAGGCTGGAGACGAGCCTTTGTAGACCTTCCTTGGGCAGCTGTCCATTGTGTAAGATATTCCTTTGCTGTTGCAACTACACTATTAACCATCCATGCTTTATTATTCCACACCTTGTCATTACGAGCTCGCCAGATCGCTCAACAAACTGTGACTATCAGAGCTCGATCTTTGTTATCACGCCTCATTAACACACCTTTCAGCCAATCTGAGAAACTCTGATCCTGGTCAATATGAATGTGAATATTAATTACCTTCCAACACTGACTAGCAAATTGACACCCAACTAAAGCATGAAAACAGGACTCGACATCGTTTACACAGACTGGACATAACGTCGAAACTGGAACATGTCTTTGTTGTAGAAGTGTTAGCGTAGGAAGACAATTAGATAGAGCACGCCACACTAGATTTAGCACTTTCGGGGGAGCTTTAATTCTCCACAGAAGCTTCCAAATGCTGTCCGAAAAATGATCACCCCAAACTCCTTTTTGCAATTACAGCATTTTATACGCGCTCCTGACTGAATAATCACCTGAGTTTTTAGACTTCCAATACAAACAGTCTGTGTTAATCTCTTCTTCAAGGTGAGTATCAAGAATGCATTGTTGATCCCGATCATTGAAAATATCTCGAATTACATCAACATCCCACTCCTTCCTATCAATGCACAAAAGAGCAGAAACATTATTATTTTCAATAGCTGGAGACACCGTAGTAATACATGGGTTCTCCTCACACTGAAGCCAAGGATGACCTATGATTTTGATCTCCTTTCCCGTCCCTATTTTCTAACGACTCCCCTTCAAAATTACTTCCTTTGCTGCCAAAACGCTCCTCCATATAAAACTAGGGCTGCTCCCTAAACTCGACTCCAAAAAATCAGAATCCACAAAATATCGCGCTTTATAAAATCTTGACACCAAACTATCTGGGTTTGTCAAGAACCTCCAACATTGTTTTCCAAGCATGGCTAGGTTGAAGTCCATAAAATTTCTGAATCCCAAACCACCCGCATCTTTGTGAATGGTCAGACGATCCCATCACATTCATGAGATTTTCGAGTCTTGACTTGTGCTCCACCAGAATTTTGACAAACTTCTCTCAATATCTTTTGAGATCTCCAAGGGCAACAAAAATACATTCATTGCATACGTCGGTAAAGCCTGAACCACTGACTTTATTAATGTTTCTTTCCCTGATTTCGACATCCATTTACCATCCCAACTATGGATCTTCGATTTCACTTTCTCCTTCAAGTAGCCAAGAAGCACAGATTTGTTTCTCCCCAATAAATTTGGCAAACCAAGGTACTTACTATGAACATCAGCTTCTCCCATTTGAAACACTCGGCAAACCTCTTCTCTATTATACTGAATCACGTTCGAACTAAAGAAGATTGAAGACTTATGACTATTAATTTTCTGACCTGAAGCTTGCTCATACAAGGCTAATAACTCCAGAACTTTCCTTGCTTCATTTGTATCCGCCTTACAGTAAAAATAACTGTCATCCGCGAACAACATATGAGATATTACAGGAGATTTACGACAGATTCTGACACCATGAATCCACTTATTACTTTCATATTTACTAATCAGAGCAGACAAACCCTCTGCACAAATAATGAATAAGTAGGGAGATAAAGGATCTCCTTGGCGAATTCCCCTGCTAGGAACAATCGGGCCCATGTCAAATTCCCTATGAACAATATTGTAAGACACAGAAGTGACATATTTAAGAACTAGCTGCACCCATTTCTCACTAAATCCCATCTTCTTCAAAATTGCCTCTAGAAAAGACCATTCAATACGGTCGTAAGCTTTACTCATGTCAAGCTTCAAAGCCATAAACCCTTCCTTACCATGTCTTTTGCACTTCAGATAATGCATAACCTCAAATGAAATCATGATATTATCCGAAATAAGCCGTCCTGGAATAAATGCACTTTGAATGTCTGAAACAACCGTATTCAACATCTCCTTCAACCTGTTTGCAATAACTTTCGTAATAATCTTCATCAGTACATTACACAAAGCAATTGGTCGTAGTTCTGTGACAGTGCTCAGGTTTTTATTCTTTGGAATTAAAACTATGTTTGTATCATTCAGACCATGCAATAACTCACCCGTCTCAAAAAATGACTTTGTTACCTCCACTATGTGTTTACCCACAATAGCCCAATGCCTTTGAAAAAAGGCAGGAGACATACCATCAGGACCCGGGGCTTTGTCCGGGTGCATTTCAAACAAGGCACACTTGACCTCTTTCTCCGTTACAGGCATTAACAGCATCCTATTCTGGCTCTCCGAAATTGATGTCGGGACACAGTTGATCACTTCTAATGTCTCTGTCTGCGAGGAAGTGAATAAACTCTGGTAGTAATCCATAATATGATCAGCTAGACCACTACTCCATTCTTTCCAAACCCCCTTATCGTCCCTCAACTTAAGAATCTGATTAGTTCTCCTTCGCGTACTACACGATTTGTGAAAGTATTTGGTGTTCTTATCCCCAGATTCAAGCCACAGTTGCTTGGATCTTTGACGCCAAAATATCTCTTTCTGATCTAAAATTAAGAACAACTGTTGTTTAGTAGCCTTATAAGTCTCCAACGACTCAGCATCTCTCCTATCCCTGTACAACTTCAATCTTTCCTTGCATTCCTTGATTCTTCTATTAAAACAGCCCGTAATTTCTTTACCCCAAATCTCCAAATTTCAGCTGCATTGTGCTATTCGCTGCAATATATCAACACAAGAATCATCCTGCCAACTGTCTTTTACGATTTGAAAACATAATGGCTCTGTTAACCATGCGTTTTCGAACCGAAACCGCTTCTTCCTATAGGGCATACTTCTTTGATTTGGTTCAAGCAAGAGTGGACTATGATCTGATGGCGACCCCACTAAATTGTAGAGTTTAGCCACAGAAAAAAGATTAAAACAAAGAGTACTGGCCAGAGCACGATCTAACCTTATTTCAATCCAATTGGCAGTATTTCTTCCCTTTTCCTATGTGTACTGGTGACCACAAAGTTCAATATCTTGAAGACCTGTGTCAGCTAACACTTCAGTAAACCCTTCAATTAACCATCTCGGATACACATCACCTCCTTTTTTCTCAACTTGAGAGACAATATTGTTCAAGTCTCCAATCACGCACCACGTTAAATTGGAGTCTCTTGATAAATTACGAAGCAAATCCCATGTTTTCCTTCGTTGAGAGTGATCTGGCTCACCATATAAACCTGTTAACCTCCACGTACCACGATCACTTGTTCTTATCTCCATATCAATATGATTATGGGAGAGACTAATCAGACTTGCTTTTTCAGCATCTTTCCACAACATAGCCAACCCACCGCTTCTTCCTCTAACATCAACAACTATCATCCCTTCGAATCCCAGCTTTACCCAAACCTCTTCCATTTTCTTCTGATTACTTAACGTCTCACATAAAAAGACACAACTAGGGTTCTCTTGACGGATTACGTCTTTAAGAAACTGAATTTTTCCAGGTGAACCCAAGCCCTGGCAGTTCCAACTTAACGAACTCATTGGATATGGCGGGCCTGCATTGCAGTACCCGCCATCAAATCGTTTTTTGGGCTGGTGTCATCTTCTTTTGAAATTATCATTGCATCCTCTTTCTGGGTTATTAACTCACTAGGCCCATCCTCTTGGTCCACTCTTTGTCTTTTTAAGTTCATAATTACCAACTCATTATTATCCACGTCATAATTTTCAAAATAATTCCCACCCATCAGGATAGTTTGAGACTCCTGATTTTTTACAGATATGGCTCCTTTATTTTCTCCAATAATTATCCTCCTATCATGTACCACACTTTCTGTTGAGATCCCTGATTTCTCGTTATGCTGAGATTTGTGAGCTACCATCTCGGTAACAGACTTGCTACTGCCACCTCCATCTTCTTCCCTTACAACAGCTGTCGGAGATATCCCTCCCGGACGTAACCATTTAGCTCCCGTTGTATGCATTCTTCTACGGGGTTCTGCACGCATCCACGCCCCATACGGTTTTTCAATCTTGTCAAGAGGTGTATCAAATAATCTTTCGCAAAATCTCTCAGCATGACCTATCATTCCACAAATGAAACAAAATGTTGGCATCCCTTCGTACATGAAATTTACCCAGCACCAATTACTATCACTTTTCTTCAGCTTCATTCTGCGTTTGAGTGGTATATCCAGAGCAATCGACACCCTAACTCGAAGATATTCTCTCCAAACCCCCACAAAATTATTGGCGTCTCCTTCAATATAAGTACCAATATAATTGCCAATGTCCGTGACTACTCTTTGAGACATGAAACCTGAATTCATACCATGCAATTGCACCCACCGATCCAGCTTGTTTATTACCATGGTTCTAGGATTATCTCCCTCCCTTAGGCGTACAAAAACCAACTGGAACCTGCCAAACGTCCAAGGGCTGCCTTCCATTACCCTTTTAATATCAAGTTCATGATAAAACTGAAAGATGAACCTATTAACATCCAATTGCTTCACATACATACCTCGACCCGATTTCCACAAAGTTGCCATTCTATGTTTCATGGCTTGGAAATTAATCGAGGAATCCGTAAGAAAACGACCCACCAAACACCACCTAGTATCAATCTCCCCCAGATCCTCAGTGTTATCCCCATACATTAGCCCACCTTGTTCTTCCTCTTCCATCCGTATCTTCGAGAATACCTCTTCCATTTCTTGCATCGCAGTCCTTTGGCCATCCATACTGAACAAAGAGAATAAAAAGAGACGAAAGAATCTAGCACCAAACTGAGACTAATAAACAAAATAACTCACCGAAACAGAGAAACCTCTGAAACAGAAAGAACGACTTTATAAAAACATTCTCACCATGTCATATAGACAAGACCACTACTCAACATAGATTTTTGATTTGGCTTGCATTGTTTTTATTTATTAATAAATAGAACATTCCTTAATCAATAGTTCCGAAAATCAGTAGTTCCGAAAATAGAACATTTCATTTATTAATTTAGACCAGATATTCCAAAGAAAATAAAACTATGAATTATTCATGTATTAATTCTTCAAACAAATTTAATAAGTTTTAAGGATAGTGTAGACTTTTCCTAATTAGGTACTTCTTTTTTCTAATGTTCAATAAGTTAGAATTTGTTTTGAATCGGTGTTTTGGTTCTATTTTCTAAACTTCTGGGTAACTGCCCAAGGGTGCTATATAAACTCTCTAGATCATAAGCTAAAAATTACGATATAATATGTATTCTCAAGATTAATAAAATTTTTCTATTTTTCCTATTTATGTTCTTTTTTTACATTTATTTTAAAATTTCTTCATTCCGTTATAACAAACTAGTATAAAGTGCTGCAAATTTGTTCGGAAAAAAATTGTCTTCTTTAAACTTGAAGATTGATAAGTTTACTAGAATAAAAAGTTTTGGTCTATGGCAGATCAGGATGCGAGCCTTGCTAAAATAGTATCATCTGCAGTTTAGAAGGAGGATATGATTAAGTTATGGCATATAAGCCTTGATCATATGGGCGAAAAAGGAATGCAAGTTTTGAAAAAAAAACGTGATCTTCTTTGTGTGCACAAGTTGCAGAGTCTTGAATTTTGCGAGCATTGTGTATTTAAAAAACTTCATCGCATTAAGTTTCCAATTAAGGGTGTTCATAGAAAAAAGGGGACACTTGATTATATCTACTCTGATTGTTGGGGTACTTGTCGGGTTAAATCTATTAGAGGTATTTTGTGTTGATGATCGATGACTACTCAAAAATGACTTGGGTAATTATGATGAACCATAAAAATGAGGCCTTCAAACACATTAAGCAGTGGAAGGCATCGGTGAAAAATTAGACTGGGAAGAAAAGTAAAAATTTGCGAACTGACAATGATCTGGATTTTGTTGGCATGAGTTTATCGTGTTAGATATATTTGTGATGTCATGTCTAATCTGTTGTGTTTAGCTTTCAGAACTTAATATCAGGACTTACTGGAAATCAGAACTTACTGAAGTCAGAACTTATATCAGAACTTAAGGCCGTCAGGATTTATATCAGGACTTAAGTGCAGATACTTCAGATAAGGGAAGCAACTGATTTACAGGAAAGGATCATGACTAAAACAATAGAAGATATGCATGAAGAGTTAGAAGACTAGAAGACTTGTAGAAGATAATATCTGATTGATATATTTTAGGAGACAAAATTATATTCCATATCAATTAGAAGATATCTTGTAACTGTGTACCATATAAACACAGCTTAGGGTTTACACTATATGTGTTATTTATTCATGAGGAAGATTATACATTATAACCTAACAGCTCTTAGTGATATTGTTCATCACTGAGAGAGAACAACTATTATATTGTAACAGAGTTAATTATATTGAATATATTTGATTACTGTTACATACTTGTGTTCAAAATTGATTTGATTGTATAAACACTATATTCAACCCCCTTCTATAGTGTTGTGTGACCTAACAAGTGGTATCAGAGCATCTCTATTGATTTACAAACAGTGAGATCCAGTTTACAATCATGTCTGAAGAAACACAAACCCTACCTAAGCCCATCAAAACTCAAGATACTCAAAACAATCAAACTCACAGTCAATATGAGAGTATTAAGTTTCCCTTACTAAGAGCATATGAGTATCCTATATGGAAAGTAAAGATGGCTATGTTTCTGGAAGCCACAAATCCAGAATACCTTGATATAATTAATGATGGACCATATAAGCCTACCAAGCTCTCTGTTGTAGTTGTTGATCAACCTGCAAAGATGATACCAAAGGAGAAAAGTGAGTACACAACTGAATACATCTCATCTATTGCCAAGGATGCAAGGGTAAGGCATCTGCTGTATAGTGCAATTGACAATGTCATGTCAAACAGGGTAATTGGATGCAAGACTGCAAAGGAGATATAGGATGCTTTGGAGACAAGATGCCAGGGAACTGATGCAATCAAAAAGAACGGGGAAGACTATACTCACACAAGAGTATGAGCACTTTGACTCAAAAGCTGATGAGTCATTAACTGATTTATATGACAGGTTTGTCAAACTCTTGAATGATCTGTCACTGGTGGATAAGGAATATGATCTTGAAGATTCAAATCTAAAGTTCCTTTTAGCTCTTCCCTGAAAATTGGGATTTGAAGTCTACTACCATAAGAGATAATTATGACCTTGCTGAAACTACTCTTGATGAAATCTATGGTATGCTCAAGACTCATGAACTTGAGATGGATCAAAGGAGCAAAAGGCATGGAAGAAAGTCAAAGACAGTTGCTCTTAAAGCTGAGGAGGAATCTCTTAAAGTGGTTGTCTCAAAGAGGGGCAAAGGAAAGGCTCTCATCATACAGTCTGATTCAGAGTCATCAAATTCTGATGATGACTCAGAATCTGAAAATTTATCTGAAATTGATGTTGATGCAGAGATGATACAACTGTGTGCTCTTATGGTAAAGGGTATCACAAAGATTGCCTACAAGAAATTCAGAAAGGGCAAGAAGTTTTCCAGGAAAGGTGGAAGTTCTGAAAAGAAAGGGTTCAGAAAGTCTGAAGGCAAAGGAGGAAAGTCTGACAGAGGAGACAACTCAAATGTCAAATGATACAATTGTGGTGAAATAGGCCACATCTCTCCTGACTGCAAGAAAGGAAAAGGTGATAAAGGACAGGCGCTTATCACAAAGAAGAAAAATTGGGCAGACACTTCAGATTCTGAAGATGAAGTGAACTATGCCTTGATGGCAAATGCTGATAGTAGTAATGATGCTGCTGAATTAAAGGTATCTCAATCAACTCTTTCTTTTCATACTGATGATATTTCTGAGCTAATATTATATCTGAAAACCATGTTCATTAGTTTTAGAGATCAGACTTTAACAAATGAAAGATTAACTTCTGAAAGTCTTGCTCTTAGAAACATAAATGACTATTTAGAAAAAGTGTTAGTTATGTTCCATCAAACTCAAAAAGAAAGAGATGAGGCTTTGTATGTTAGAGATGAAGTGCTAAAATTAAATAAATATCTTAAACCTGAATTGGAAAAGGAAAAGGAGATAATCAAAACTTGGACTAACTCTGGAAGAACAACTCAAAAAATCTTAGAAAATAGAAATTGGAAAGAAGGTCTAGGTTACCTAGATGATAAGGAAGAAAAGGAAACTGTGTCATCTAAACCAAATTTTACCAAGAAAGCTGAAAAGCCTAAAGTCAATCATGTTAAATTTGTAGTAAAAACTGATGTGTCAAAGTCTGAAAAGATGAATGATTCTAAAACAGAAGTCAAAGAAAAGTCAACTTCTGACAAATTGAAACAGGACCAACCAACTTCAGTTAACATAGGTTTAATGACAAAGAAGCAGCTTAAGCATAAGCTGAAAGAGATTAGAAATGTGAACAAGGTAAAAGAAGCTAGGAAAAATAGGAATGGAAAGGAAGGTGTGAATAAAAGCAATAATTATATGCCTGTTCCTAATGCTCCTAGAAAGAAATGCTATAACTGTGGAAACTCTAACCATCTTGCCTCTTTTTGCAGGAAAAATAAAGATATAAACTCTTTACCTCCTAGATCAGGAGTTAAGAGTCATTCTGTTAGGTTTAAATCGCAAAATCCTTGTTTTCATTGTGGTAGTTTATGGCATTCTATTTATACTTGTAAGGAATATCATAGTTTGTACTATGATTATTATCAAATAAAACCTTCTTTGAAGAAAGTTAGTGTAATTCCTTCTAGTGTAAATTCGGATGCAAAGTCTGACATAAAGTCTGATAAGAAGTAAGTTAGCATAAACTCTGAAATTAAATCCGCTGCAAATGCTAACAAACTTAAAAAGGCCAAAGGATCCAAGCAAGTATGGGTCCTTAAAACTAACCAATAGTGGTCTTTATGATTGCAGGACAACAGGAAAAATATCCTAGTTCTGGACAATGGATGTTCAGGACATATGACTGGAAATTAAGCCCTGCTATCAGACTTTATGGAGAAAGCTGGCCCTAGAGTTTCTTACGGAGATGGCAACATGGGAAAGACTCTGGGATATGGCAATATCAATCTTGGAAATGTCATAATTAAAATAGTAGCTCTTGTCTCAGAACTTAAACACAATCTGCTAAGTTTGAGTTAAATCTGTGATCGAGGTTATCATGTGGATTTCTTTGAAGAACACTGTGAAGTTGTAAGTAATTCTACAGAAAAAGTGGTTCTGAAAGGTTACATACATGGTAACATATATGAAGCCAGACTTTCAACAAACTCTGATGGTTCTGCAATCTGTCTGTTGAGTAGAGCATCAATTGAAGAAAGCTGGAATTGGCACAAGAGACTCTCTCATTTAAATTTCAACAACATAAATGAGTTAGTAAAGAAAGATCTTGTGAGAGGACTTCCAAAATCAGTATTTGCTCCTGATGGCCTTTGTGATTCATATCAAAAGGCAAAACAAAGAAAATCTTCATTCAAGATCAAAATTGAATCCTCAATTCTTGAGCCTTATCACTTACTACATGTTGATCTATTTGGTCCATTCAATGTCATGTCTATTGTAAAGAAGAAATATGCTATGGTTAGAGTGGATGAGTTCACAAGATACACTTGGGTGTATTTCTTGCACAAGAAGAATGAAACTGCATCTACTCTAACTGATCATATCATACACCTGGATAAGTTGGTCAAAGATTCTGTTAAAATAATAAGAAGTGATAATGGCACTGAGTTCAAGAATTCAATCATGGAAGAGTTCTGCAAAGAGCATGGAATAAAGCAGTAATTTTCTGCACCTGGAACTCCACAGCAGAATGAAGTTGTAGAAAGAAAGAACATGACTCTAATTGAAGCTGCACGGACTATGCTTGATGAAGCAAAGCTACCAACCTACTTGAGTCTACTTGAATTTAATGACTCATCAGCTTTTGAGTCAAAGTGCTCATACTCTTGAGTGAGTATAGTTCTCATATTCTTCTTGATTGCATCAGTTCCCTGACATCTTATCTCCAAGCATCCCATATCTCATTTGCAGTCATGCAATGAATTACCCTATTTGACATGAAATTATCAATGGCACTATACAATAAATGCCTTACCTTTGCATCCTTGGCAATGGATGAGATATCTTCAGCTGTATACTCACTTTTCTCCTTTGGTATGGTCTTTGCTGGCTGATCTGCAACTACAACAGAGAGCTTGGTTGGCTTATGTGGTCCTTTATTAATTCTGTCAAGGTATTCAGGATCTGTAGATTCCAAAAATATAGCCATCTTCACTTTCCATATGGGATACTCAGAAGGTCTCAGTATGGGAACCCTAATAGTCTCATATCGACTGTGGGTTTGAGTCTTTTGAGTTTCTTCAGTTTTAGTGGGCTTGGTTGGAGTTTGTTTTTCTTCAGACATGATTGTTTGGATCTTTACTGTATGTGTGTTTACAAATAAGCTCTGATATCAATTGTTAGGTCACACAACACTGTAGAAGGGGGTTGAATACAGTGTTATTACAATTAAATCGATTTCGAACACAAGTAACAGTAAACAGATATATTCAATATAATAAACTCTGTTACAATGGAACTGTTCTCTCTTAGTGATGAACAAATATAGTGTAAACCTATGCCTGTGTTTATATACTACACAGTTACAAGATAAATTCTAATTGATATGGAATATAATTATGTCTCCTAAAATATATCAATCAGATATCTTATACAAGTCTTCTTATCTTCTAACTCTTTCCATGCATATCTTCTATTATTTTAGTCTCGATCTTCTATCCTGTAAATCAGCTTCCTTCCTTAACTGTAAGTCCTCCCATACTTAAGTTCTGATATGACCTTAAGTTCTGATATCTATCTTCTGACTTCCATTAAGTACTAATTCCAGTAAGTCCTGATATTTCCTGTTTGTTAAGATCTGAAAACTAAACATGAAACATATTAGATATGACATCTCAAATATATCTAACAATCTCCCCGAACTTGTAAATTATGCAAAAATATACAAGTTAATAGATTTTATGATGTCAAAAACATTTAAGTTCTAATGCAATGAAAGTTTAATAAGACTATTAACTATAACTTACATAACATGCAGCTTTACCAACATCACTGGATCAATCTGAATCCATAATGATTCTTAACAAAATCTTTTACCAGCTTATCTTCAGCTTTTCTCAGAACTTCAACTAACTGTGCTTTGACCTGCATCAGTTCTTCATCTTCATTATAACATAAGCATCTTCCTTTC
Source organism: Apium graveolens (assembly GCF_009905375.1). Classification (NCBI taxonomy): domain Eukaryota; kingdom Viridiplantae; phylum Streptophyta; class Magnoliopsida; order Apiales; family Apiaceae; genus Apium; species Apium graveolens. The sequence goes on from NC_133656.1 coordinate 149,047,410, forward strand.
AGAATAACTTCCACCTTAGCAGAGTTCTTCAGCATAGGAATTTCTCTTCCATCATCTTCAGTAATAATTGGAATGTACTGAGAAGCCTTTGTATTAGAGATTCTGAGAAGATCTCTTATAGCCTTCAAAATATACTCTGTCCATCTTCTTGTGACATCAAATTTTACTTCTAGAAGATAGTGAATATGTTGAAGCTCTCTGACAGACTTCTTTAGCACATCAGTATCAGCTAGTCTATAAGTTCTTCCATCATTGAGAAATAAGATCAATTTCTCTTTTGGATTTTCTTTATCATGAGCATATATCACAATTTGAGCAGACAACACTTTGTCAAGGTTCTTTTGTTTGATTTGTTCATATGGTTTGTCTGTCAACATGAAAGGATCTCTTAGAGTAAATTCTACTCTTGTTTGTATATTTTCTTCATCAGAACCTAATCCAGCTCTATCTCTAGGTTGCTTGGCTCTCAACCCAAGCGTTGCGAGTTGATTAATCATAAGATTGGACTTTGGTTCAACTGGAGTAGCTTTCTTCCATAACAGCTTCTTCTTATTAGCAATTGTCATCTTTTTCAAATCAACTTGAGCATTGTCAGTAGTTGATGTCTTGATAGCTTGATCGGAATTTGTTGTTTCTTCTATAGCTTGCTGTTCTTCATTCTGAACAACTTGAGCAATATCAGAGGTTGTTTTAGATTCTTCAATTATCTTTCTTCTATTCAGAGTTTGAACAGTTTCATCTTCTATCAAATCATCATCATGCATTGTAGCTTGATAGACTGAAACGGAAGAACTTATCTTTTTCTGAATCTTTAAAGGTTCACCAACCTTTTCTTTTCCCTTTGACTTAGGATCAATCTCAATTTGTGATCTAGTCTTGGACTTTGAAGCCTCAGAATTTGACTTTTCCTTGATAAAAATACCTTTTTCCTTAGGCCTTGGAGGTTTCTTTGCATCAGAAGTTTTAGACTTTAGAATTATCTTCTCAGCTGCAAATCTAGCTTCTTCCTCCTTGAGAGTTTCCAAATCCATTCCTGGATTTTGTTTCAGAAATAATCTTCTAGCTATCTCCTCATCAATTATCTGGATTTTAGGATCTTTGTAATAAACAGTAGCATGCTTCCCCTTTAGCTTCAGAGTTTGTAAAAACTTCTGAGAGTCTTTAGATCCTGACTGAATCAGGATATCAGAACTTGACATCAGACTTTGCTTATCAGAACTTGACTTCAGACTTTTAGCATTCACAGCATCAGAACTTGACTTCTTCTATGTAGAAGATTTTCCTTGAACTTTTCCTTGACCTCTGCTCTTATCAAAGTTTCCCTGGTCATCACCTTTGTCATCCTTCTTCTTCAATATTTGAGTAGGTGAGCATTTGGACTTAACTACCTTCTCCCCCTTTTTGGCATCATCAGGAAGTAAGAGAGAGAGAAGAAGTTCAACTGAAGATTGGATCTAATCCAATTGAGCTTTCTGAGAAGCTTGATTTTGTAGGACCTCAGTAATTTGGGCCTGTTGCTTCTCTTGAATCTTCTCAATGGCTTCAATTTTCTCAAGAGTAGGTCTGATATATCTGTTCTTGTCAAGCTTGATCTGTAGATCTAGCTTATCAGCATTTTCCTTTAGTGTATCAACCTTATCATGAGTAATGGAATGTAGACCATGAAGACTTCTTATACTCATAGCTGTAACCTTGAGTAGAGTCTTGAAATCAGAATTTGACAATAACTCATCAGCTTTTGACACATGTTCTTTCAGAATTTTGGTGCTTGGAATAAAATATGATACATTCCACTTCTTGGTCCACTCAACTCCCCTGTGAGTTTCTTCCCAAGGTACAGGAGCATCCTGTTCAACAAATTTCTTGACCAATTCTTCCTTTCCCAGAATAGGAGCTGAAGTCTCAATAGAAACACTGTCTTCAGAACTTGAGGAAGATTCATTATGTTCTGACAGCACAAGAGTATGTGATGCAACTGGAGAGTCAGGAATAACATCATCTAAATTCTGAGCATCAGAATTTATCTCCAGAGCTGGTGTAGATTGTATCTCAGCATCTAAGATTGGAGAGTTGACTGTAGATAGCTGAGCTGCTGTAGATGGAGCTTCCAAAAAAAAACAGTTGGTATTATCAGCCTTTGAAGATCAATTTCAGGACTTAATCATGAACCTTTAACTGTTGTCTCTCTGACTGGAGAAATAATAGGAGTGATCACTGTATCAGGAACAGTGTCTTGGGCTTTAGCTGGAAGGGCTCCAATGATAATTGGCTCTTTTAAGATTAGAGATTCCTGATCCCCTTTCTCAGCTTCTTCAATATCTTCTGATGGAGATTTAGCATTATACCTCTTTGCCCTCATTTTCTTCAATCTCCTTGCCAATGAAGGAGTTGTTGTTGCAGCATCAGAGCTTACAGATTTCCTCTTCAAAGTATCAGAACTTTGAGCTGCAGTTTCTTTCTGATAAGTAACATTCTCAGCTTCAACTATCACAGGTTCTGAAACATGAACCTCTGCTTCCTCTTCACTATCAGATTCATCTCTGAGAATCATCTTCCTTTTCTTTTGTGAAGGTTGAGGAAAAGACTTTGCCCTCTTAGAAGGTTTGGAAGATAAAGGTCTGATGGTGTGTGCTGATGGTTGAGATGATTGTGTTGGTTTGAAATATGTTCTGATAGTTGGTTATGGTTGTGGTTGAGAAATGTGAGGTGTTTGGGTAGTGGTGGCGGGTGCTGATTGTTCAGGTTCAGATGGTTGAATATCAGGATATAGTGCAGTGTATGTAACTGGATCATAGGTTATTAATGTGGCGCCCTCCAAACCCGGGTCAGAAGTTTGGGGTCCACACACACACACACACCTTATTTATAACTTCTTATAACAATAATAAAGATAATAATAATATGCAGTGACCCTACTTACGAACTACCACGGACCGCAATAGGTTAAAGTATGTACACAAGCCACACACACACACTTATATTACAAACGTACAAATCCTAACTATTCAAACTCAAATCTGAATACTAAACATTAATACAAACTTTTACAAACTTAAACTATCTCAAAAGCTGCCAGCTAGTTTAACTCGATTAACCTGGACCCCTAGCTCTTGCACGGGATTGGGGATCCTCGCTACCAACTGGTTCCTTCTTTACTGGAAAAGAATATAAACATCGCACAAATGAGCTAACTAGCTCAGCAAGTCACAATGACAAGACTGAGAATAATGATCATCAAGTGAAAAGGATTAAGATATCAAGTGAACAATGATTAATGATTTAGAATTGGATATTATATTTTCATTTTAAAAACCAAGGTTAGGCTGCTGATCAGTCACGCACTAACCCCGAGCAAGGCACACAGATCTGCTCTAATTACTGGATCTAGGGGGCACACATTGGCCTAACTTGACCACCAATATGGTCTGACCATGAATCTGGTCCACAATTTTATAAAACAATCCAATTCTATCCTATCGTAATAACAGAATAATCAATGTAAAGCAATAAACAAAATCATAATCAACATTGGATGTTCAATAACGAGATGGTTTCAATCTTCACAAAGGGACAATATGGCAATTTCAAAGAATGGCTGTTAAGAAATGAAAGAATTGGATTACAAAGGAATCAACGTTTCAAGGTTACAAAGATTTGGTTTTTCTTTAAAACATAGGGTACAATGGTTTGAATATGTAAGTCATTTGATTCTGTGGTTGGTATTTAGTTTATATGTATTTGTGGAGTAGTATCGTATATTTGTGGTTGGTACTCGGGTATTCAGCAACCAATGGTTCAGAAAGAATAAGGTTTACGGCTCAAAGATCAACAACTAGAATTAAAGTTTAGGGTTCAGTGCTTCAAAGCACTTGCAATATAAAACAAGACTATCAATCAATTACAATATATCTCGAGAAAGTTCAGAACACTTGCCTGGTACTAGCTTGCTATACTGTACTAACATCCAATCACAACTGTCTTACTCCTCGGCTATCTGTTTCCTTTCCTACGCCTTGCCTCTTCTACTCACATAACATTAGTATCTATCAATACTCAACTCATATGATTCTATTCGGTATATACTCCTATCTACCCTTCGTTTCACCTAAATCCGACTAACGGATCAAAAGTTATGCTATAAACAAGTAAACACCGAACATATAGACTGACAGTTAAACAACAAGTCACATATAACATGTAACACGTCAAACAATCAATGATATATCATTTATAAATGAGTCTCGGGTCATAAACAAGCTTTCAGGTATTTAATATGATTTTTAAAATATTTTTCGAAATTAAAACGGGTTGTTGGATCAATTTTAAAGCAATAAACTGGGTTCGGTTGGCCACATCTGGCTTTAAAATAATTTCTAATAATAATCGAACCTTGAAAACAATTTAAAGTAATATTTTAAAGCTCAAAACTATTTTTCAGAATTTTTAAATCAATTTAAAATAATTAAATCTAATTAAATATTTAATTAAAATGAATTAATAAATAATTAAAATAATTAATCAATTAATATTTAAATTAATTGGTCAATTAATTAATTAATTATTAATTAAAATTAATTAATTAAGTAATTTAGATTTATTTTTGAATTAAAATCAAATTTTGGAATTAAAATAAATGATTTTTTTGATTTAAAATAATTAAACCTAATTATTAAAATCATTTTATAAAAAGAAATCCTGTTTTTGAAAAGTTTATAAACAGAAATCTGAATTTTGAAAGAATTCAAAACAGAAATCCAGAAATTGCAAAGTTCTGGAACTTGTAGGTACTAATTTGTAAAAATGCCAAAAACAACTTTGGTTTAGGAGTAATTTGGATCAAAACCGGGTTTTTAATAAAAAAACGGGTCAGGAAACCGGGTCGCCGGGTCGGGATGAACCGCCGGACGAACCCATAATCCGGTGACCCCTCCCGGATTCCGGTGACCTAGATTGGGGTTCAAAACAATTTCGTTTTTCAGGGATTTTAATGTAAAACGATTCTAAATTGGTATAGAAACACAGACATACACAAATCAACTATGAACAACAGCTCTGGGACAAACTCCTGCCAAAATCGATATGAACTCCGGCGAGCTCGATTAAAAACCGGCAGAAACTTCAAATCACAACTCACTTCTCAACAGGCCTCGTCGATTTGCAAGACTTATACGAATCGATTGCAAATTCCATAAGGAACACAACCCACCCCTCTAGAACATCTAACGATCCCGAAATAAGAAACCCCTTAATTCAATCAAGAATATTCAAACGGACTATAAACCCTAATTTCTAATTCCGAGAATAAAACCCAAAATTAAACATGTTATTGAACTCCAAATCAAGAGTATAATATACAAAAATGATCAGGAAAATAAGCTCTACAATATACAATCATCAAATCATACAAACAATCTCTCGAACAAAAATTCATAATTTAATTATCAAGAAATTCGAATATAAATAATTAAATCAGAAAATACCTTTGAAATCTGCAGTGAAACGGATGAAAGATTTGGATTCTAGATTTCAGTAGATTCATTTTGAGTATATGTACGCCACAATCGGATATCGATAACGCCTCCGAATTTGTGTTTGATTACGAAGAACAAAATATAATTATAGTATTTTCTCTGTAAAAACTCTGTAAATACTGTTTGCAAATGATTTCTGGTACAAAATAAAATACGGTAAAGGCTATTTATAATTACGGAAAATTGGTTTTCCATTTGGATCATTCCATATACAAAATGGTACGTTTATTTATAAAGACTGATCCAAACAGTACTGGTTTTCGGGATAATTATCCAAATCAGTACAATTTGTACTGCGGTCTTGGTCTCAGCGCCTGGTTACACGTATTACGAGGTGATAATTGTAATAGTTTAATAAAAAGATCTCGTTTTCAAAAATACGAGTTTTATTGATTTACCGAAACGAATATTGTATCGAAAATATTATGCCGGGACCCGCGCAGGACAAACCGTACGCCAGATCGAAAAAGTCGAAACATGGAAAATGCTCGGAATATTGCAATTTGGTTTGGAAGGAGTTCTTGGAAAAGTTTCGGGTTATAAAAAGTAAAAACGGGTGACGCCGGTTGGTTCCCGATTGTATAAAATAGTTCATAAATACTCGGAAAAAGAATTATAAAATTCATATATTTCCTATAAAATCATAAATCAACATAAAAATAAATAGGAAGATATGACAATTATCTATATTTTATTTTGGACATATAAAAATTAAAATATTCAATTGATATTAGTTTTGAAAATCCAAATACATATACCACTTAACAGTTAATTCAAAGAATATATACTGGACATGCATAATATTTATTTATTAGCAAAAATAATTACACGATATATCCCAGATATTACATCCTTCCCCCTTAAAAGGATTCTGTCCTCAGAATCTCCTAAGAAAACAAATGAGGGTACTTTTCTCTAATGTCACTTTCTAACTCCCAGGTTGACTCTTCAACCTTTGGGTTTCTCCACAGTACTCTTACTAACTTTACCACTTTATTTCTTAACACTTTCTTTCTTTCTTCTAGAATCTCTATCAGACTCTCTACATATGACAAATCTGCTTGAAGTTCTATTGGCTCATATTCGATTACATGTCTGGAGTCTGGATTATACTTCTTAAGCATTGATACGTGAAAAACATTATGAATGTGCTCCATGTGCGGAGGTAACGCCAACTCGTAAGCTACTTTGCCAACGCGCTTTAAAATCTCAAAAGGTCCGACATATCTTGAGCTCAGTTTTCCTTTCTTTCCAAATCTTGTCAATCCTTTCCATGGCGATACTTTCAGTAATACTAGATTTCCTTCTTCAAATTCCTTCCATATCTTTCCTTGATTGATCTGCATACTTTCTTTGACGGTCTTGTGCTGCTATCAATCTTTTCTGGATCACTTCAACAACTTCCTTCGTTTGTTGCACCAATTCAGGTCCAAGTATTTTGCGTTCTCCTACTTCGTCCCAATATACAGGAGATTGACATTTGCGTCCATAAAGAGCTTCATAGGGTGGCATCCCAATACTGGCATGATAACTGTTATTGTAAGCAAATTCTACCAAGGGAAAATGCTCGTCCCAACTTCCTTTGAAATCAATGGCACAAACACGTAATATGTGTTCAATTGTCTGGATTGTTCTTTCACTCTAGCCATCCGTCTATGGATGGTAAGCCATGCTCATATTTAGTCTCGTTCCCAAACATTCTTGAAAACTCTTCCAAAATCTTGAATTAAATCTTGGATCTCGATCGGATACGATAGACACAGGGACTCCATGACGAACTACGATCTCTTTCAAGTATATAATATACGGGATATATCGTGTAATTATTTTTGCTAATAGACAATTAGTATATGTGTTCAGTATCTATTCTGTGAATATTTGTTAAGTGTTAAATGTGTTTGGATGTTTAAAAATAATATTAATTGAGTATTTTAATTTTTATATATCCAAAATAAAATATAGATAATTGTCATATCTTCCTAATTATTTTTATGTTGATTTATGATTTTATAGGAAATATATGGATTGTTTTATAAAATTGTGGACCAGATTCGTGGTCAGACCATATAAATGGTCAAGTTAGGCCAATGTGTGCCTTGGAACTAGTAGCTAGAGCAGTGCTGTGTGCTTTGCTCGGGGTTAGTGCGTGACTGATCAACAGCCTAACCTTGGTTTTTAAAATGAAAATGTAATATCCAATTCTAAATCATAATTCATTGTTCACTTGATATCATAACCCTTTTCATTTAATGAACATTATTCTCAGTTTTGTCATTATGACTTGCTGAGCTAGTTAGCTCATTTGTGCGATATTGTTTATGTTCTTTTCCACTTAAGAAGGAACCGGTTGGTAACGAGAATCCCCAGTCTAGCGCGAGAGCTAGGGGTTCAGGTTGATCGAGTTAAGCTAGTAGGCACCTTTTGGAGTAGTTTAAGTTTGTAAAAGTTTGTAATAATGTATAATACTCAGTTCTGAGTTTGAATAGTTGGGATTTGAACGGTTTATAATATAAGTAAGTGTGTGTTTGGCTTGTGTGCATACTTTAACCTGTTGTGGTCCGTGGTAGTTGGTAAGTAGGGTCACTGCATATTTTTATTATCTTTATTATTGTTAAGCAGGATATAAATAAGGTGTGTGTGTGGACCCCAAACTTCTGACCCGAGTTTGGAGGGCGACACAAGGTACATATAGACTAACTTGTCTAGTGAAAATCTTTCATTTATAGGCAGAAAATGAGCTGACTTGGTAAGTCCGTCCACTATAACCCAAATGGCATCATGATTAGCTTTCGTTCTTGGTAATCCAATTATGAAATCTATGGCAATATGCTCCCACTTCCATTCTAGAATCTCTAATGGCTGCAACAATCCACTTGGTCTCTCATGCTCTGCTTTAACTCTCTGACATGTGTAACATCTACTAACCCATTCCGCAATTTCCCTCTTCATATCCGGCCACCAAAAATTTTCCTTTAAATCTCTGTACATCTTGATACTTCCTGGATGGATTGAATACCTTGAATTATGAGCTTCCTTTAAAATTTCATTCTTCAACTCTGTCACTGGTGGAATCCAAATTCTAGAAGAAAACCTAAGAATACCTTGATCGTCCTTTTGCGTGCACAATTCTTCACCTACCAAATGATTAATGTCCTGATTTATTATTTCCTCTTGACACTTCCTTATCTTCTCTAATAACTCCGGTTGGAAAGTCATACTATACACTTTTGCTTCATTAGGCTTGCAAATTCTAATCTCCAATTCCAGTTTCTGAAATTCCTTGTATATCTCTTCTGGTACTGATAACACATTCAACTTTTCTTTCCGACTTAACGCGTCCGCCACAATGTTTGCTTTACCGGGATGATAGTTAATCGTGCAGTCGTAATCCTTGATTAACTCTAACCATCTCCTCTGTCTCATATTAAGCTCCTTCTGCGCGAATATGTACTTCAAGCTTTTGTGATCCGTATAAATCTCACATTTTTCTCCATATAAATAATGTCTCCAAATCTTCAAAGTGAACACTATGGCTGCTAACTCCAAATCATGGGTAGGATACTTCTGTTCGTGTGGTTTCAATTGCCTTGACACATATGCAATAACCTTATCGTGCTGCATCAGAACGCATCTGAGTCCTTAATGAGAAACATCACTATAGATTACAAAATTCCCTTGATCATCTGGAAGTGACAAAATAGTTGCCGTAATTAATCTTCGCTTCAATTCCTGAAAACTTTCTTCACATTTATCGTTCCATATAAATTTTCATTCTTTCGTGTAAGCTTCGTCAATGGTGTTGCAATCCTTGAAAATTTTTGAACAAATCTGCGATAATATACCGCCAACCCCAAGAAACTTCTTACCTCTGTTGGTGTTCTTGGTCTTTCCCAATTTGTAGTTGCTTCAATCTTCACTGGGTCGACTTTGATCCCTTCATTACTGACTATGTGTCCTAAGAACTGAACTTCCTGTAACCAAAACTCACACTTTGAAAATTTTGCGTATAACTTTTTCTTTCTCAAAATCTCCAAAGCTGTCCTCAAATGTTTTGTATGGTCCTCTTCTGTCTTTGAATAAATCAAAATATCGTCTATGAACATAATAACAAACTTATCCAAATATTCCTTGAAAATTCTGTACATCAGGTCCATGAATGCTGATGGTGCATTGGTCAATCCAAATGACATCACTAAGAATTCATAATGTCCATACCTTGTTCTGAAAGCTGTCTTTGGTATATCCTCTGGCTTAATCTTTAGTTGATGATATCCTGATCTCAAATCGATTTTGGAGAAGTACTTGGCTCCTTTCAATTGGTCAAACAAATCATCAATTCTGGGTAACGGATACTTGTTCTTAATTGTAAGCTTGTTGAGCTCCCGATAGTCGATGCACAGTCTCATGCTTCCATCCTTCTTCTTGACAAATAGTACCGGTGCACCCCACGGGGATACACTGGGTCTGATTACTCCTTTCTCTAACAGCTCTTGCAATTGCTTTGCTAGTTCCTTCATCTCAACGAGCGCCATTCTGTACGGGGCTTGGATACCGGTTCTGTTCCAGGTGCTAAGTCGACCACAAACTCAATTTCTCTGTCTGGAGGAAGTCCTGGTAACTCATTGGGAAACACGTCTGGAAATTCATTGACTACTGGAATATTTTCAAATTTTGCTGGCCCCTAACTTCTATCAATCACATAAGCAACAAAATGCTCGCATCCTTGCCGTAGTAACTTTTTAGCTTGAATCATTGTTAAAAACTTCTTTGCTTGCTTCTGACCCTTAAACGTTACTATTCTTTCATCTGGCGTCTTTACTATTACCTTCTTATTTCGACAATCTATCTGGGCATCGTGCTTAGATAACCAATCCATTCCTAAGATAACGTCAAACTCTCCTAGCTTAAATGGTATCAAATCTACACAAAACTTATTACCAGAAATCTCAATCTCACAATTCCCACAAACTTGATTCACAGATATACGTTCTTGATTTGCTAATTCCACAATCATTATTTCATTTAAATACTCAACCGGACAATTTAACTTACTAACAACATCTTGAGAAATAAATGATCGAGTTGCTCCCGAATCTATTAACAGTTTGGCACATAAGGAATTCATATTAAGCGTACCTGCCACGACATCTGCATCCTGGATAGCGTCTTTTACAGACATATCAAAAACTCTAGCCCTTGGAGCCTCATTCACCACTGGGGTAGATCCCATAATTCTCAATGCAATACTGACCGGGGCTGGTGTCTTGCAATCCCTGTCTATATGTCCTGGCTTCCCACATTTAAAGCATGTAAATCCAATAGCTGGAACCTTAACCGCTGGATTCTGGATAGGCTGATCCTTGTTTGCTGGATCTCTCGCTGGCTGATTGTGGCACTCCCTTAAATAGTGCCCTTTCTGATTACACTTGAAACAAACCACATTCAACTTGTTACAGACTCCTCCATGTTTCTTCCCACATACCTGACAATCTAGAAAAGTTAGCATCAACTGATTCGGATGATTCACGTTGACTGGACGGTTGCCCTGGCCTCTGTCGCCTGCATTTTGCCTCTTGAAGTTAAAATTTCACCCTGGATGAAACTTTCCCTTCTTAAAGTTTGGAAACTTCCCTGATTATGACTGACCTTCATTCCCTTCAAACTTCCTCTTTTTACTTTCCTTCTCTTTCTGGGACATCTCGCTCTCTGTCTCTGCAATCATGACCTTTTGTACAACTCCTGCATAGGTATCTAATTCAAAGATGGCTACCTTCACTCTGATCCATGGCTTCAGACCTTGCTGGAATCTCTTAGCCTTCTTCCTGTCAGTATCCACATATGACAGTACATACCTTGATAATTCCTCAAACTTACTCTCATAATCAGCTACCGACATATTTCCTTGCTTTAATTCTAAAAACTTCAGCTCCATTTGATCCTGAACAAACTGGGGAAAATATTTTTCTAAAAACAATTCCTTAAACCTCTCCCAAGTAATAACATATGTACCTTCCAATTTCTTCACAATCTCCCACCAATAGGTGGCCTCATTCTTCAAATAATAACTTGCAAACTCAACCTTTTGTTCTTCCTTCACTTTAACTAAAGAAAACGACTTCTCTATTTCCTTTATCCAAACATTTACTTCGATCGGATCTAGGGAACCCTTGAATTCTGGTGGGTTTATCGCCTGAAAAGTTTTGAAAGTTACCTGGGGATTGGTTTGTCTTTGTTGTTGTTGTATCAAGTGAACTGTTTGTTGAGCCAAGATTTGGAGAATCTGGGCTATTCCTGGGTCTATGGGTCCTGGGTTTACATTCTGGTTAGTATCATCTTGGTTGTTATTGTTGTTGTTGTTGGTTTCTTCATTCTGGGTGTTGGTGCGGGTATTTATTCTGGGAGGCATTTTCTGTAAAGAATCAAACAACTTATTTAGCTTTTAAATCAAATCTTTTACCTAAAGGAAAAGTTTTTTTAAAACAGAAATATCTCTTTTTGAAAATAGTTGTAACAGTTGAACTAAGTAAATTGCATGCTTCTTTACAGAATATAAACAGTTAAAGGAACATGGTACATGGTATCACAAGGGTATAACCGGTGCAATAGATAAAGTAAAGTAAAACAGGTGCAGTAAAGTAAATGACAATGCTAGAAAGTAAAAAGGTACTGATATATATAGATCAAAAGTTTTTGGTAGTACAAGCGTAAAGACGCTTCGGAAGATAAAGCAAAAAGGATACAACAAACCTACTTACTAGTCAGCAGATCTAGTTTATAAATATAACCCAAAAGTCTACTGATACATACTACACACTACTGTACATACTAAACAACCACAACAGCACTGCTCAGCATCTCCATCTCTGGATCTCTGGCTCATGGCAAGTCTGGACCTCCAATCTCCTCAAGCTCCTCTAGAACCCACTTAGCCCATTCCACAAGAAAATCAGGGGTGATATCCTCATGAGTAGCCTCATCAATCCTTACCGCAGCTGCTCTCCGAAACACCTAGAGCCTCTCTCTGAGTCGCTTCTCACCACTCTCAACCTCTCTGGTACGCATAATATGTAATAACTCCTGAATCTGACCCTGTAGGAATCGCTGCTCCATAAGGCAAGCCTCGAACTGATGATATGGGACAGGATAGGAAGAGAACTGGAAAGGTACACTTGTAACCAAATGACCAGTAAAGCCTGAATCAGCAGGTGAGGGTCCTCTGATAGGTGGTCTCATGCCTGGAGGTGAAATAGCCTGCAGTGGTACGGGTTGCAACACAGGTGGAGGTAAAATAGCCAACACTGGTGAAACAACAGGACGTGGATCTGAAGATGATCCTCCAACTAAGGGCTCTGAGTGATCAGCTGGTACGGAGATGAAAGAGTCGGCCATCGTTGCTATCTAAAATTATATCGTAATATAAGAATCTCGAACCATAACGCGAATTATACTAATACCTGTTATACCATCGCACTTATCCTCTCGACGTTCTATCTTTCTATTTCCTTACTTTTAATCCTAACCCTCTACCCATTCCCGTCAACCTAGACTTGTGTCAGTGACTTATAACCTGTAGCTCTGATACCAAACCTGTGGCACCCTCCAAACCCGGGTCAGAAGTTTGGGGTCCACACACAAATACACCTTATTTATAACCTGTTTATAACAATAATAAAGATAATAATAATATGCAGTGACCCTACTTACCAACTACCACGGACCGCAACAGGTTAAAGTATGTACACAAGCCACACACACACACTTATATTACAAACGTACAAATCCCAACTATTCAAACTCAAATCTGAATACTAAACATTAATACAAACTTTTGCAAAGTTAAATTATCTCAAAAGCTGCCAGCTAGTTTAACTCGATCAACCTGGACCCCTAGCTCTTGCACTGGATTGGGGATCCTCGCTACCAACTGGTTCCTTCTTAACTGGAAAAGAATATAAACAACATCGCACAAATGAGCTAACTAGCTCAGCAAGTCACAATGACAAGATTGAGAATAATGATCATCAAGTGAAAAGGATTAAGGTATCAAGTGAACAATGATTAATGATTTAGAATTGGATATTATATTTTCATTTTAAAAACCAAGGTTAGGCTGCTGATCAGTCACGCACTAACCCCGAGCAAGGCACACAACTCTGCTCTAATTACTGGATCCAAGGCACACATTGGCCTAACTTGACCACCAATCTGGTCTGACCATGAATCTGGTCCACAATTTTATAAAACAATCCAGTTATATCGTAATAATAGAATAATCAATATAAAGCAATAAACAAAATCATAATCAACATTGGATGTTCAATAACGAGATGGTTTCAATCTTCAACAAGGGACAATATGGCAATTTCAAAGAATGGCTGTTAAGTAATGAAAGAATTGAATTACAAAGGAATCAACATTTCAAGGTTACAAGGATTTGTTTTTTCTTTAAAACATAGGGTACAATGGTTTGAATATGTAAGTCATTTGATTCTGTGGTTGGTATTTAGTTTGTATGTATTTGTAGAGTAGTATCGTATATCTGTGGTTGGTACTCGGGTATTTAGCAACCAATGGTTCAGAAAGAATAAGGTTTACGGATCAAAGATCAACAACTAGAATCAAAGTTTAGGGTTCAGTACTTCAAAACACTTGCAATATAAAACAGGACTATCAATTAATTACAATATATCTCGAGAAAGTTCAGAACACTTGCCTGGTACTAGCTTGCTATACTGTACTAACTTCCAATCACAACTGTCTTACTCCTCGGCTATCTGTTTCCCTTTCGTACGCCTTGCCTCTTCTGCTCACATAACATAAGTATCTATCAATACTCAACTCATACGATTCTATATGGTATACACTTCTATCTACCCTTCGTTTCACCCAAATCCGACTAACAGATCGAAAGTTACGCTATAAACAAGTAAACACCGAACATATAGACCGACAGTTAAACAACAAGTCACATATAACACGTAACACGTCAAACAATCAATGAAATATAATTTATAAAGGAGTCTCGGGTCATAAACAAGCTTTTAGGTATTTAATATGATTTTTAAAACATTTTTCGGAATTAAAACGGGTCATTGGATCAATTTTTAAGCAATAAACAGGGTTCAGTTGGCCACATCTGGCTTCAAAATAATTTCTAATAATTATCGAGCCTTGAAAACAATTTAAAGTAATATTTTAAAGCTCGAAACTATTTTTCAGAATTTTTAAATCAATTTAAAATATTTAAATCTAATTAAATATTTAATTAAAATTAATTAATAAATAATTAAACTAATTAATCAATTAATATTTAAATTAATTTGTCAATTAATCAATTAATTATTAATTAAAATTAATCAATTAAGTAATTTAGATTTATTTTTGAATTAAAAACAAATTTTGGAATTAAAATAAATAATTTTTGGGATTTAAAATAATTGAAACTAATTTTTAAAATCATTTTATAAAAAGAAATCCTGTTTTTGATAAGTTTATAAACAGAGATCTGAATTTTGAAAGAATTCAAAACAGAAATCCAGAATTTGCAAAGTTTTGGAACTTGTAGGTACTAATTTGTAAAAATGCCAAAAACAACTTTGGTTTAGGAGTAATTTGGATCAAAACCGGGTTTTTAATAATAAAAAAACGGGTCAGGAAACCGGGTCGCCCGGTCGGGATGAACCGCCGGAAGAACCCATAATCCAGTGACCCCTCCCGGATTCCGGTGACCTCGATTGGGGTTCAAAACGATTTCGTTTTTCAGGGATTTTAATGTAAAACAATTCTAAATCGGTATAGGAATACAGACATACACAAATCAACTACGAACAACAGCTCTGGGACAAACTCCGGCCAAAATCGATATGAACTCCGGGGAGCTCGATTAAAAACCGGCAGAAATTTCAAATCACAACTCACTTCTTTACTGGCCTCGTCGATTTGCAAGACTTATACGAATCGATTGCAAATTCCATAAGGAACACAACCCACCCCTCTAGAACATCTAACAATCCCGAAATAAGAAACCCCTCAATTCAATCAAGAATATTCAAACGGACTATAAACCCTAATTTCTAATTCCGAGAATCAAACCCAAAATTAAACATGTTATTGAACTCCAAATCAAGAGTATAATATACCAAAATGATCAGGAAAACAAGCTCTACAACATACAATGTTGTGCAAGATATGCCTGTATCATTAAAAGACTAAGTCATACTGACAACCCTGAGATTAGTTGTATTGTAACCTTAATCTGTAATTCATACTTGTAACACTTAATGTCTGTAAAATGTAAATGGAGCAGACTGGAGCATTTTTCTCTAAACAGTGTCAAGCCTAAGAATTCTATCTGGAAGATCAAGAAGATCATGCCTCAGAAGAATTATGAAGAAGCTTGGAGTTGAATAAATCTATTTGGTGTAAAACATTCTAAGTCAAGATCTCTACAAGTCACAGAATTAGTGTTATAGAGAAGTCATTCGAGAACTCAGGAACTGCCTATCGAGAACTCAGGAATTGCCTATCGAGAACTCAGGAATTGCCTATCGAGAACTCAAGAACTGTCTATCGAGAACTCAGGAAATGCTATTGGAGATATCGATAAGTCAGATACCCATTCGAGAACTCAGAGATATCGACAAGTATACATTCATTAGAGAACTCTGAGTTATCGATAATCCAAAGTCCATTAGAGAACTCTGAGTTATCGATAAACCAAAATTCACTAGAGAACTTAGAGTTGTCGATAAGTCAAGGCAACAATGAAGTTTCAGAGATATCGACAAGCCAACATGCCTATCGAGATGTCGAGTTTTCTACAGCTTAAATGGAGATCTCGAAGTGAAGAAATTTCTTTAAGTACAGAATTGCAGAACAGGTTAATATCTAAGGTTGTAGATCAACAAACAATTCACATAGATGGATTGACAAGTCTACAAAAAGCAGCTTGAGAGATGTGCAAGATCAATGACAAAGATTAACTGATAGAGGAGATTAAAGTAAACACGGGATGCTAAAGATATGCTAAGCTAGAAATGGAAGATTTACTTTTCTATAAATAGAAATGACAAGTGACAGTTTAGAAAACCTAATAGCATGTTTATTATCCACTGTGTAAACCAGCAGTTAACTGAGTTATAAAGTTAACACGGGTCCTCTAGTTAAGTAGAACAATCTAGATAGAAAATTGTGTGTTCTCTCTCTCAAGAAAGAAGCTAAGTTCTAAAACAAGAACTTAGAGGTTTTGTAGCAAAACACTGCTTGATTTTTAATATAAAATTAAGTGAGTTTTGAAGATCTTTGTTTTACATATTTGCACAGTTATTTATGTTTAACATCCATTCTACTAAATCATTGATAACAACCAACTACTAA
The DNA here is from genome assembly GCF_009905375.1 of Apium graveolens. NCBI lineage: Eukaryota > Viridiplantae > Streptophyta > Magnoliopsida > Apiales > Apiaceae > Apium > Apium graveolens. The sequence goes on from NC_133656.1 coordinate 149,064,317, forward strand.
AGCCTAAGTCGATCAAAAATCAAACATTTAAGCCAAAACACATTCACCCCCCCTCTGTGTTGTATTCATACCTAACAAGTGGTATCAGAGCACTATCTGAAAGTAAACAGATTAGATCTTGAAAAAATGAATACACAGAAAATTAGTAGTATCAAGATTCATCCCTTTGATAAGGCCAACTACACTTTATGGAAAAAGAAAATGTTGCTGTTTATAAGAATGGCCAATCATCTTTGCATTGGTATCCTCAAGAATGGGCCCTTCACTCATGTAGTTAGAGTTGAGGAAACCACAGATGGAGATATGGTTATTCCAGCTCATTATGCTCCCAAGGATCCTTCTGAGTACACTGAACCTGAAAGAGAGAAAGGTTCCCTAGACAGTGCTTTGCAACTGATACTAATTGAGTCACTTGACAATGTAATGTATAATAACATTGTCAACTGTGACACTGCTAAACAGATCTGGGAAAAGATTGAAATACTTTGTGAAGGAACTGAGGAGGTTAGGTCAAATCAAAGAAGGATATTGATTTCTCAGTATGAGGGTTTTATGGCTAAACCAAAGGAGGGTATTACTGATGTGTTTGAAAGGTTTAATAAGCTGATAAATGACTTGCAGCTTCATGATAAATTTTATGATGTTGAAGAAGTGAATTTGAAGTTCTTGCTTACTCTCCCTGACCAATTAGAACAAAAGATCTCTGCAATCAGAGAAGGAAGGGATTTGAGTAGAATCACACTGGAAGTGCTTATGGGGTTCTGAAAACTTATGAACTTGAAATGATTCAAAAAAAATCATTAAGGGCTGGTCAAGGATATGTACTGGACGGCTCAAGTGCACTAATTGTGAATGATGGCCAGACCTCCAATGATGAGCAAAGATCTCAAACTCCAGAAGTTTCTACAAGTGATAAAAGAGCCAATGACACTAAAGAGCAAGTCATACTGGAATTGGATGAAGAAGATGAATTCTACACTCTTGATGAACTTGATGAGCTAGACAAATCAATGGCTTACTTGGCTAGAAAATTCTCTAACATTAGAGTGAAGAAACCAAGATTTTTCAAGAGCAAAGGACAGTACTTTAACAAAGACAGCAGCTGGAAAGGAAAAGGGAAGTACACTCCTGACAGCAAAAATGGCTACAAGACTGGATCTGTTGATAGATCAAACATAAGGTGCTTTAATTGTGATGAGTTGGGCCATTTTATTATAGAATGTAGGAAACCCAAGAAGGTAAAGAAAGACAAAGCCTATCTTGAATTGGAAGCAAAGTATGATGCTCTTCTAAAGAAGCAACAAGGGAAAGCTTATATTGCTGAGGGCAAGAGCTGGGATGATTCAGATAATGATGAAGATGAAGAAGTTGGAAACTATGAACTCATGGCCTTGGAGCAAGGAGACTCTTCATCATCTAAATCACAGGTACCAACTCTTACCACAATTGATTTAAATGTGAGTCAATATAAGGAAACTGTTGAAAAGATGAGCACAGAAATGTTCCACATTCATACAAGCATGGTTGCTGCAAATGAGGAAGTTAGCAGATTGAAAAAGATCAATGAAAAACTTGAGAGTGAAAAACAAGAGACTGAATTGTTGCTGGTTGAGCTTGATACTGCTAAGCAAGAAAATGCACACTTAAAGAACAAATTAAAGTGTGCAAGTGAAATTGAAGCAGTATTGAGAGAAAAGCTGGAGAAGAATGAAGTGAAGCTGAAATCCTTTAAAAATGCTTCTGATTTGATTGGCCAATATCATGAAAAGAACAAGCCATGTGCAAACATTGCCATTGGTCTTGATTATGAGGGTTTGAACAACAAAAAGAAGACTGTCAGTGACAAAGGAAAATCAACTGAAACTGAAGATGTTCCAATTATTTTGAAGAAAGTTAAATCACCTATGTTCAAGGCATGTGAAGTGAACTTCAGTGAAGAAGAGTTGATCATCAAACAGGAGATAGATGATGAGGACAAAGAAAAGATAAATGATGAGACAACTCAGTCTTCCATCTCTGTTGAAACACCAAAAGCCAATCAAGAAACTAAGGAGCCTGTGAAGGAGATTAAAGCTGAACAGGTCAAAAAGAAAAAGAAGAATAGAAATGGAAAGATTGGGATAAACAAAAGCAATAATTTTGCTTATGTTACAGATGCTCCTAGAAAGAGGTGTGATAATTGTGGATTAATGAATCACCTAACTCATCTTTGTAAAAAGATTGTTAGCAATCCACCTGAAGGAGTCTGCAAGTACAATGAAGCTAAGGCTAATGATCCCTATTCATTCTGTGACAAGTTTGACTGCATTCCCTGCAACATGAAAGTGATGAAGAGTTGCCACAAATTGAGAATTGATCTCATAGAATCAAAAGTTGGTTCTATATCTAAAAGGGAAAATGCTCAACAGTCTATGAATTCCATTTTATCTGAAAATTCTCATTCTACTTCTGCAAAATCAGTTAACAAGAAGAAAGTGCCCACACAGTTTGGGTAACTAAACACAATTAATCCTCATTGTGTGCAGGGCAAAGGAAAGAAGGTCATATGGATCATTGATAGTGGATGTTCCAGGCATATGACAGGTGATAAGGCCCTGCTATCACAATTTGAGGAGATGGCTGGCCCTTTGGTGACCTTTAGAGACAACAATAAAGGATTCACAATGGGATATGGCAAGATTATTTCTGGAAATATTGTCATTGAAGATGTAACACTAGTTGCTGGACTAGAAGTAAATCTCTTAAGTGTTAGTCAATTTGCAGACAGAGGTTTTCAAGTTGTTTTCAACAAAGGAGATTGTGCTTTTATTAGCAAAAAGACTGGTGAAATTGCTCTTAAAGAAGTAATAAAGGGAAGCTTGTTTGTTGCAGACTTAGACTCCATAAATAAGGATGAAGTGTGCTGTTTCTACACCAAGGCATCAGAAGAGCAAAGCAAATTATGGCATAAGAAGCTATCTCACCTGAATTTCAAAGCAATCAACACCTTAGTCAAGAAGGAGCTTGTGAGAGACATGCCCAGTCTGGAATTTGCTCAACTGGAAGTTTGTGAAGCTTGTCAGAAAGGAAAGATGAAAAGAATAAGTCACAAGTCAAAATCTGTGAATTCCATAAGTGCACCTCTGCAACTTATTCACATGGACTTGTTTGGGCCAGTAAATGTCTTGTCCATTTCAAGGAACAAATATGCCTTTGTCATTGTTGATGATTTTTCAAGATACACTTGGGTTGAGTTCATGTACTCTAAAGATGAAACTCCAAATATTATAATTGAGCACATCAAGAAAATTGAGAAGCAAGCTGAAGGAAAAGTTAGTGTGAAAAGATTGAGGAGTGATAATGGAACAGAATTCAGAAACTCAAGATTAAGTGAATTCTGTAAAAGCAAAGGTATTGTTCAAGAATTTTCAGCAGCTAGAACACCTCAACAGAATGGAGTAGTTGAGAGGAAAAATAGAACATTGGTTAAAGCTGCTAGAACCTTGCTACAAGATGCTCGGTTGCCAACCTGTTTCTGGGAAGAGGCTGTTAATACTGCATGCTACACTCAAAACAGATATCTCATAAACAAAGCTCATGGCAAATCATCTTACTCAATCATGTCTAACAGGAAGCCTACAGTGAAGCATCTACATGTATTTGGAAGCAAGTGTTATATTCTAAAAGACAACTCTGAATATGTAGAAAAATTTGACTCTAAAGTTTTTGAAGTAATTTTTCTGGGATATTCATTGGAAAGAACAACCTACAAAGTTTATGTGATTGATCAAAGAAAATTATGGAAAGCACAGATGTGACTTTTGATGATGACAAGTGTCCAGGCTTGGAATGCCTTGATGTAAATGATGCTGAAACCCTTGCATTTGAAAATCTAACCATTGATAGTGATTCTGATGAGGAAGATGAAGTTGTGGCACAACAAGTGACAAATGAAGAGACCTCTGAACAAAATCATGGGAATGAAAGCTCTCTTTAGACACCTGAATTTGATGGCACAAACTTAGGGGGAGAAGAAGAGAATGGAAATGACAGTCATGGTAATACTGAAGAAAATAATGAAGGCACTAGTCAACCGACACATACTAGAAAGTGGGATATGAGTCATACTGTAGAAGCCATTATTGGTGATCCCTCAGCTGGTGTGAGAACTAGAAGTGCAACTGCTAATGAATGCCTACATGCATGTTTTCTATCTCAAGTAGAGCCCAAGAAAACTGAAGAAGCCCTATTGGATCCTGATTGGATATGTGTTATGCAGGAGGAGCTGAATCAGTTTGAGAGAAACAAAGTCTGGAAATTGGTTCATGCACCAAAGAATAGAAGCATAATTGGAACTAAGTGGGTGTACAGGAACAAAATGGATGAAAATGGAATTGTTACTAGAAACAAAGCAAGGTTGGTTGCTAAAGGCTACTCACAAGAAGAGGGAATTGACTATGATGAGACTTTTGCTCCTGTTACAAGACTAGAAGCAATAAGAATTTTTCTGGCATTTGCTGCGCACTCATATTTCAAGGTGTATCAAATGGATGTCAAGAGTGCTTATCTTAATGGTGAACTAGAAGAAGAAGTTTATGTGCAACAGCCACCTGGCTTTGAAGATCCAGAATTCCCTAACTTTGTTTACAAATTACTCAAGGCTCTATATGGACTGAAACAGGCACCTAGAGCCTGGTATGACACACTGTCAGTATTTCTACTCAAACATGGTTTTACCAGAGGTACTATTGATAAGACTCTCTTCTACAAGAAGCATGGTGAAGATATGATCCTAGTTCAAATCTATGTGGATGATATCATATTTGGATCTACTAATGAAAAGCTTTGTCAAAGATTCTCTAGGCTAATGCAGAGTGAGTATGAAATGAGCATGATGGGAGAATTGAGTTACTTCCTTGGCCTTCAAGTTAGTCAAAGAAGTGATGGTATTTTCATCAGCCAAACCAAATATGTGAATGATTATTGAAGAAATTTGGTATGGTGGATAGCTCACCTGCATCCACACCAATGTCTACTGCAACCAAGTTGGATGAAGACAAGAAAGGCAAGAGTGTGGATATTTCAAGCTACAGAGGGATGATTGGATCATTGCTTTATTTGACTGCTAGTAGACCAGACATCATGTTTGCTACTTGTCTATGTGCCAGATTTCAAGCCAATCCAAAGGACTCACATTTGATGGCTGTAAAAAGGATTTTCAGATACTTAAAGGGAACTCCTAACTTGGGATTATGGTATCATAAGGGAACTGGTTTTGAAGCTGTTGGATACACAGATGCAGATTTTGCTGGATACAGGGTTGATAGGAAAAGTACTAGTGGAAGCTGTCAATTTCTTGGTCAAAGACTTGTATCCTGGTATAGTAAGAAACATCAATATGTGTCAACTTCCACAGCTGAGGCTGAATATATAGCTGTTGGAAGTTGTTGTGCTCAGGTGCTTTGGATTAGAAATCATCTAATGGACTATGGTCTAGTGTTACACAACATTCCTATTATGTGTGACAATACTAGTGCCATATCTATAGTAGCTAATCTAGTTAATCATTCTAGAACAAAGCACATTGATGTTAGGTATCATTTTATCAGGGAACATGCTGCAAATGGTACCATTGAGCTCATTTTGTTCCAACAGAAAAACAATTAGCTGACATTTTTACTAAACCTTTGGATGAAGCAACCTTCACTAGACTTGTGAGTGAAATTGGAATGCTCAATTCTTCATCCTAAGGCAAAAACTCAGCTAATGTGTTCCAGCTGATTAATTTCTAATAAATCAACCTAGTTTGATTTAATTGGAAATTAACTGAAATATGAATTATAAATATTTCAGAATCTCTGTATATTTATCTTTCTTAAAAAACTCATAAATTAACTTAGAATATTTCAAAATTTTAAGTAAACTGCTTTGTTGTTAATTTACATCTTAAATGTGTAAAGTTAACACAAGGCAGAATTACAGTACTCAAAGGTATAGAGAACTGAGTTCTCGATAAGTCAAAATAACTTATCGACAAGTCATTTTAGAGTTCTCGAGTGAGTCCTCGACAAGTCTATCTACAGACTTCTCGAATGACTTCTCGATAAGCTCTATTATGACTTATCGATAAGACCATGTAGAGTTCTCTAATAGTGTTAACTCACAGAGTTCTCGACAAGGATATTTTGAGACTTATCAATAACTCAGTACTAAAATAATTTAATTCAATGAATTATTTTAGATAAATACTTTTGGAAAATTTATTCTGATTTCGATTTGATTTAACTCAAATAAATTAGAATTACTTCAGTCCTTTTTGGACAAACTGGGTATTTATCAGAGTTCTCGATAAGTCATCTTTGACTTCTCGATAAGTATTTTACTTTTTCTATAAATACCCAGACTTCTCGATACACACTGTACTTACACCTTTTCGAGATCTCAAGTGACCTAGCTTTCAGACAAAAGGCGATTTCTCTCTCGTTTTTGCTCCTTTCTCAAAACTTTTTCTTACCCACTACTTCTAAACACTACAATGGCACAAAACATTGTTAGAGCTATCATTCCAGAGAAGGGAACTAACTTTATTGCTTTTCTTGATGCTAACCAAGCCCCTGATAGTTTCAAGGGGTTTGTGAAGTTTCTTTCTGAATCCTACATTGCAGGTGCTTTAACTGCAAGTCATGTGCTGAATTTGGACGTTCTTCATGAATTTTGGACATCAGCTATAACTAGGACAGTTGTTCTAGAGAATGTCACTTCTGTTGTGGTCACATGCACAATTGGAGGCCAGGAAATTGAGTTTTCAGCTGCTGATGTGAATACAGCCCTGAGATTGCCAACTGAGAATTATGGAGAGATGCCAACTGCAGATGAGCTGAGTGAATTCATGGACTTCATCAACTATAGTGGCTCAATCAACTTGGCAAGCCTGAACAGAACAAACCTTAGGAAGGAATGGTCCTTTGTGTTTGATTCTGTAGTGAGGGCTATCACTTGCAGAAAAACTGGCTTTGACAACATCTCAAGTGTGGTGCAGAAGCTGGTGTTCTCAATAGCTCACAACATGCATCTGAATGTTGGAAGTCTAATTCTGGAGGAGCTGGCTACCAGACTTACTACGCCTTTGAAGAATAGAGGTAAAGAAATCTTTTTACCAAGGTTTATTATGTCTACTTTAGCTCATAAAGTTAATGACATACATTTATTAGCTGGTATTAATAGTAATAGAATTGGCAATTGCAAGCAAGTATGCAAAATCATATTTGGCTCACTTACTTTAAAGAATAAGGTGAGTGTAAGCCTCAGAATCACTCTATTTATGTTGGAGAGATTCAGGACTTATCCTTACCCTATGCCAGACATGAGGGCTCCTAAATTTGCTAGTTCAGCTATGGTTTCTGATCTTGTGGAAACACAAGAACATGAACACCAACAGGGACCTTCCAAGGCTGCAGCCCTTTCTTCTAAACCACTAGATGTTAGCAAACCAACCACTTTAGTCTCTCAAAAGACTGAAGTGAGTAAAAAGAAGATAAAGGAACCAACCCTTGTTGTTGTAAATGAGAGTGAAACATTTCAAACTGAACCAAAGTCACCCTTGGTCAAGAAACTAAAGAAGAGTAAGTTAACAGAGCTGACCACTCTAGACACCTCTGCGTCATCCCAAAAGGGCACAGTTGAACAAATGGGGAGTAAACAGTTACTAGCTGCATCCTCTCAACAAGGTGTATCTATTAAAAAGAGCATTCACCCCAATGCATCCTGTACTGAGTCAGCACAACCTGCACCTAGAGTGTATGGTAGAAGAAATAAGGATGGCACATACAGTGAGGGCACATCACTTGAAGCTCCCTCATCCATTCTGAGGGAGCTGCCAATACTCATAACTGAGCAAACTTCTCTAATCTCCCAAATTTCTTCATCATATGGAGCACTTGAATCTGATTCTCAAGTGCACCAACACTCAAGTGACATGGTTCATGAAACTGTGCTCACCACCCAGAATCAATATCTAGATGGTGAGAGACTACTAGCTGGGGTAGATCTTGATGACACCATCACAAACATGGGGGTTTCATCAGTTTTTACTGAAGACCCCATGGTCACTCTTGCACCTTCATGTGCACCATCATCTTCACAGATGAATAGGTTTGAGGGTAGTACTCCTGAGGGGGAGCTATCTAAATCCTCTCCAATTCAATTGGAGGTTCCTTTAGAAGGAACAACTCCCCTCAAAACCCTAGCTGAAATTGCCTTCACAGTTGAAGCTAGGAGTACAATTGCCAATGACCCTGATATGGGAGAGGCAAGTCCATCACATTTATGTGACAGTGCTCTGCAAGGTGCACAAAGGTTTGAGGCTGGTGTACATGACAGTAACCCAGTCAATTCCTCTCTAATTCCAATGGAGGTTCCTACTACATGTGGTGAACAACAAACTGTCAAAACCAAAGGTTTATCTGTGAGTCAAACTGTGACTTCAGTCACAGGTGGTAATGTAAACATTTCTTAACAGCCATGCTCATCTCAATCCAACCAACCACATGTCATGGCTCAATGGCTACAAGATATGGAAGCTCAGCCTTCTACAATTGATGATATGTTGGTAGATCAAATCTCAGGCTTGGCCAATCTTTATCAGCAATTGCTCACTTCAGACATGGGGAACCAGGACTATCAAGATATACTGTTATGCTTTAATGAAGAGGTTGAACAACAGAAGGAGAAGATAGTAGAAGAAGCTGAAGAAGATGGAAATGTAGATGCCTGGTTGTCTGGTGACCATGTGGCAGAAATGGATGAAGTTTTGGCTAGATTCAGGAGAGAATACATAACTATCTTGGGAAGCAATGCTAAAACTCTCACTCCTCCTGAAGTCTATGATGCCATTATGGATGTGCATAAAGCTCAACTCAAGGCTTTCCATCTCTTTGGAAAGACCCTTGAAGTGAAATTGACTGGACATGAAGATAAAGTCAGGAGGTTGATCAAGGAAAAGATGGATGACATTGTGCCTTCTCAAAAGTGTAATAACCCCAATTTTTGGAAATTTTTGAAACCCTTATGAATAGTGATTTTGCAGATTATGCTGAATGAGAAAAATTTTCATGCCACACTATGTAGGGGTTCTGGTATGGATATTCTGAGATTTTATTAGTACTTTATATGGGATATAAGTGTATGTAAAGATCGTCAGAATCCAAATTCCGAACACTTTGAATTTTCCCGGAAATCCACTAGATACGGAAAGAATTGAGTATAAGGTAACATGATAAAAAAGATTTAAATTAAAGGATTATAAGAGAGGATCATAAAAGGAATACAATATATTGAGAAAGGTTAAAGGAACCTAAGTAATAAGATCCCGGGTATGATCCCTCAAACGATAAATGAAAATGAAAGTTAAGCGAACCGTATAACAGATCAGCGGTCATTAGGCAAACAATTAGGAAGTTAATCAAAGGGATTAGAGAGGATGATGTCACCCAACCAATGAGAAGAGGACAAGGAGGGGAGGATGACATCATGAGCATGACATGGGAAGGAAGGAGATGTGGTTGAATTAAAACCACAAAAAGTTAAGGCTAAAAAGGTAATTAACCAAAACAAAAACAAAACTTCATCCACCAAGCCAATCATTTCATTTTCATCAAACAAAACACAAAATATTTCTCTTCACCAAGGTTGCTCTCGGCTTTTTTTCAATTTCAAAGGGAAAATTTTCAAAATCCAAGATCCAAGCTTCCTAAATTGGTAAGATAATTCCCTAGTCTTCCTTATGCATAGATATGGCTATATTATGAGTTTAAGCATCCCATTCATTCTCTATCTTCTCCAATAAATCAATGAAGAAGACAATGAATAGTGATTTCAAGGTTTTTAACTTGATTTTTTCTTGCTTTTCCTTTAAGATCCAAGCTTTCCTAAGACCCCTCAAGGCTTCCTAAGGCTTCCTAGCTACTCACACCACTTCAAGGAAGGTATATCATCTCCAAAACCTAGCTTTAATTTGTATATTAGGTTGATTTTGGTTGTTAGAGTAAAGAGTAGCTTGAAACTTGTTTGTTTAAGAGTTTGGGTTGAAATGGTGGAGATTGGAATGTTGAAATCTTATGATTTGATTAAAGAATGTAGTATAGTTTAAATTCAAGTTTTAGGATTAATTAAATTGATTATAATGAGTTGATTTGGGGCTGTTGTAAAGTAATATGGATGGAGTTTTGATTGGGTTGTGAATTGGAGTTGAATTGTGGTTGTTTTGAATTGGTTTAAATTTGGGAAATCGCGTAAACATAGCCGTCGTAATATCCGATTTACTTTAGACTGCTTTTGTTCATAACATTTGGACCCGAGAACTCCCTTCTAGATTATGACCATTGCCATCTTTAGATAGTTCATGTTATGAGCTTCGTTTTGATATGTAGTTCGTTTGATTCCGATGTACGGTTTAGAAGAAACGACCGTTTTAAGTAACGGCATTTCGCGAACGAAACTTTTCCCCTCGCCTTACTTTGAAACATAGGTTAAAGACCAAAAAGGGTTAATTAGTGTATGAAACAATTATGGTAAGAGTGTTAGGCAGTTGGTAAGACACTCGCGAAGGAATCGCCTTAAAACTCGTAATGGTTAAATTATTAAAAATGGTGGAGCCGAGGGTACTCGAGTGACTTAAGAGAATCAGTAAGCGCAAAACAAGCGTTAGAGTCTAAGTTAGTTAAAGTATAGATTTACAAGTGACTTTGGTTTAATTCCAACTTACTTGTTGTTTATAGGTTACCAGACTCGTCCCGAGCCTTTTATCACCCTCAGTCGCTCAGGCAAGTTTTCTACCCGTTATACTGTTGTTGTGATGTATACACTTGTATATGCATTATCTTGTAATAGATGCATGATGGTTATATTAGCAAATTCTTGCGATATATTGTAGCATGTGATATGGTACATATACATGCCTGTTTCGTATTCTTGCCATATATATCTGTTGGTTCATTTGATAATACCTATGCTAGAGAATAGCGGTAATTTGCATATACCCTTAGTATAGGGACCCAAAGGTGAAAACATTTTCTAAAACCGGGAGTCGAGGATCCCGAGTAGATTATATATATATATATTTATATATATATGGTTATAGTTTTCAAAACTATTAATCGAATAAGGTTTATTCGATAACTTTATTTTATTAATGAATATTATCTTGAATATTCATTCGAGGACTTATGACTCCTTTATATTATTTATTGAATATTACTTGGATATTCATTTGAGGATGTATGACTCCTTTATTTTATTTAATGAATATTATTTATAATATTCATTCGAGGTATTATGACTCCGCTTATTATTTATTAATATTCTTTATTTTATTAAAGAATAATGTTCGATAATCAAACTTACTTTTGATATTCAAATAAAGATATTACTTTTGTATAAGTATATCTTTGATTATTTATTATTCATTTCAAGTATAAGTTTTAAAACTTCTACTTCAATTATTTTTATAAAGATTATTCTTTATGGGAATATTATTTAAATAATAATATTCAGATATTTTCTAATATATTGGGACTAATTTATTTTATTAAATCAGCATCACCCCAAACATTCTTAAAAATGTTTGCGAGTCTTCAAAATGATTTTTAAAAGTTAGAGCGAATCCCAAAACTCATTTTTTTATATTTAAGATCCTCCTTTCGAAGGGGATTTAAATACTCGCTCAAAACCTGAGGGATCCGGCTCTGTGGTGTGTTTTATATTCGCAACAAGGTTGCCGTTTTGATAAATGAATTGATTACTTACCCAACACTCGGGAAGTAAAATTCTTGGAACAAGTTAATCCATTAACAGGCATCGCCTGGGAAATATCGGTGAGTTCTCCTTTCCAAATAGATATGACTTCTTGGTGGAGCCGTATCAACAAGTTTCTACTTGGGGAAAGTGGGGACGAGCTTTACGTTTCAGAGTCATGGATTTCATCTGAACTAGGAGTGGCGTAAGTGGCTGAGTAGCGCCGGCCCAGCCTTATTATATTGGCCCAAATGGCCTGGAAGTTCCGCTAAGGGGGTCCATTCCTTAGGAGTTCAGTGTTCGGTTGACAAGTAAATCCGACAGGTTCTCCTCTACATGTAGAAAATGGTGGGGTTGTACTACTACGACTGATCATCGTAAGTGGTCTTCCTGGCGCGGCAAACTCCCGTAATGAGTTCATAATCCAATTGAATAATTTCTGCAACACTACCCAGAGCACTTCGATAGAAAGGCTACGGTTGGGCGATTGTTGAGTGTTGGCAGGGTCAAGTTTTCAAAATGATGTTTGCATCAAATGAAGTATCTCATAACTTCATTTTATTTTGATGATATTTTAAAGGTTGAATCTATTCAAGTATTATCTTGTAGTCTCATCTATGTGATGAAATTTTGAACTAATTATAACTTGAACGGTGGTAGTTCAAGTAGTATTTGGAAAAGATATAAGTATATTGGATCCCCGACCCCGGATTTGGGGGTGTTACAGAAGTGGTATCAGAGCGAAGCGTTATAAACCTCAGAGATGATGTGACGTAAAGATAATAAGTTCACTAAGATAATAAGAACTCTTGCCAAGTTCATAGTCGGGCTACCTAACGTAGTACTGACAGTTAAAACCCTTACGGGAACCCTTATAAATATCGTGATAGTAACATAGTTCATTCTCGTATAGGGCAGCGGGGCACCGAACCCTGAGGTTCAGGAGCATCAGCATGAGGATGTTTTATTACAAGCTGGAGATCAAATTATGAATCCGATGGAGTACCCTAATGAGGGACCGGATGAGATTCATATTGAGAATGTTACGGTTGAGGATGTTATTCCGGAAAGGATTGTGACTGAGGAGGATCTCATGGAGGATCCTGATGAGAATGAAGAGAGGACCGCTGAGGAATTGATGACCGTAGTCAGGGCGACTACCAGAGCAAGAATGGCCGCGAGGGTGGCACTAGAGGATGAAGAGTTACCAAGGGCACAAAGGTTAATGAGGGCAGAAGGAGTGGGGCCTTCCACGACCCCAATTATACCAGTATCAGACCCTCTTCCAGAGGTTCCTGTAGACATCCATGAGGTTCCACCGATTCATGTTCCCTCCCCTGTACAGAGCCCAATACATACTGAGGAAATGCCACCTTTATCTCCTGCACCATTGTCACCTGATATCGTGCTTGGTTATCCGTTTGGATCTCCTGGGTCTGCGCCACCTGCACCCCATGGACTGCTAGATGCTACCACTCAGGCTTCTCTTATCACCAATTATCATATGACTTTGGGTGGCCTGTCTGAGGCCCGTAATATTAGGAGTGATCTGTTGGATCGACTTACTGCACCGAGGATTGAGGGTGGGGTACTTCCGGCAGGATTAGCTCATTGCATGGAAAGGATTGAGGCTACCACCCGTGTTAGAGCTAGAGGCCATCTTGAGGGTCAGATTGATCCAGCTCTACTTGCAACTATCCTAGACCTCATCACCGCTTTAATGGAGCAGGTTAGGGATGTCGTGCGTGCCCGCATTTCTTGATCCATAATAGTGTGCAGAGTCTGAACAATCTGACAAAAATTGCATGCAGCACCGCTTTTGGAGGATTAGCCTAAGTTATGGATGATTAGTTTTAATGACTAGATGATTATCTATGGTAGTACTTTTGGGTTATAAGCGATCAGATCAAATGATGTAATTCTCTTTAATATGTTCAGTTGTTGTACCCTCGAACAAATGGTTATGTATATATCCGTTAATTTCAGTTCAGATCAGTTTGTTTGTGATAAGATCACATTATTAATTGCACTATTAACACTTAAGAGAGTGTCATGAAGTTTATCGAACTTAAGAATTCATAATTTGCAATCGTGCAAGGACTAAACGAGGGAAAGACTTAAGCAAAGTAAGTAAGACAAATATCCAGAGATTCCCAAATTTTTCCAAGTAATATGCCCCCACAAGGAATAAGATTAGGGTCAAACCTTGAATGTGATAATCAGGGAGGTCGCAGTTAAGATATAAGGAACCCAGAATATAATAAAGTGAAAAATGAGGATTTTAAATTAAAAGATGACCCCAATTATGGGGAGTAGGAAGAAATATTTAGACTAAGAAAACAAAAGTCGAGCGAGATAAGGAGACTCGAGACGGTACTCCTATACGGAAATTTATGGACCTGTCTAAACAGAACTTATACTTTATTCCCAACCACCACCTTGAGGGAAACAATGTAGTGAGAAATTCTTTCAAGACCTTTAAATCGCTAAGCTCTCAGTGTTCCAAGGAACAAGTTGACCCAGTCGAGGCAAGAGCCTGGCTAAAGGAAATATAGGAATCATTTGAGATTCTAAATGATTGACGAACCACAAAAGACTGTTTTTGTCACTTACCCTCCTAAGAGAGAGACCACCCGCTGGTGAAAGGCCAAGGAAGGCACGAAGCAAGAGATTATAATAAACTGATTTAAGTTCAGTCAATTGTTTTCGGGAAAGTAATTCCAAAAGATAAGGAGATAGTGTAAAAGCTTTAGAGCCAGAACAAAGGCAGACGAGTATGATGAATTATGAATCTAAGTTGTAAAAGTTGTCAAGATTCGTTCTGAGGACACAAATCTAGAATGACGGGATGTATGAAATCAATGCTTATGTTGTGTTGGTTCATGAAATAATGATAAGAGAAAGGAAAATAAAAAGGAAACTGAAGTGGAAAGGAATATAAAGGCAAGAGAGTTTGAGGAATGATAAGGGAGTTGGGCATGAGGAAACCCTAAAGACTCGTGGTAATAGAAATAGAAAAGTATGTGATCGTCAGGATGAGGGTGATTCACCATGAGTTAAATTGATGGTCGAAGGTATAAGAGATACTGTTAGGTCCCGATGTGTTTGTAGAAGGGGGGGTTGAATACAAACAGTACCGAATAATCGAATTAAATGCGGAATAAAAAATGTGAAACAAAATTCAAGTTAAATAAAAATATTATTAAACTTGAAGGGTGTTACAACAACTGTATCGATTACAAGGAATTAATCTCAAATTAATTATCACAAATCTAGAATAAATTCGACATGAACTTTTTCTATTTTTGTAATAAAAAGATTCAAATGCTAAACGCAATTTGAGATTAAGTTCTAGGGATTTTGATCCGCTAGATTGTTACACAAGAACAAGATAAAGATTTCTAGTTGATTGGATTTAACTTTGCAATCTAGAAATTGATCTTGAAGTTGCAGATGAGAAATGGAATATTTCAGAGGCGGCTGCTTCATTTTCTTTTTGTTCTTGACTTCTGTTTGATGTGTTTTTTTAATTGAATTGGTCTTCTGCTTCTTTTTAAAAATAAACAGCCGAACACAAAAGAACTGGCATGACAATTCCTTTTAGCTCAGCAAGACTTTCGGTAGGACAATCAACTGTACTGGCATGACTTTCGGTATGACTATTGATTGTCATACCGATTGTCATATTAGTACAATCAGATTGTCTTGCTGAAATTAATAACATATTTTTAATCTAATAATAATTCTAACAAGACAATTAAATGAATTAGCATGATTTTCAGTATGACTATTTATTGTCATACCGATTGTCATACTAATACGATCAGTTTGTCTTGTTTGAATTTAAATAGATTTTAAACCAATTAAAATCCTGAAAGTCCTTAATATTAATTCTGAATTAATTAATCAATTAATTCAATTAATCAATAAATTAATCTTTACAGATATAATTTATTTTCTTAATTAAATTATATGACTTAATTAATTAATAGAGAATTAATACTAATCCTGAGCAGCAACCAATCTTCTGAATATCTTCTGAAAATCACTGAAATTATGAATCAATTCCACCACTTCAATGTTGACACTCGATGTACTGTCTGGTTCATGAGTGACTAACTTCCGTGACGTTTCTTCATGTCTTGACTTTGACACTTTGATTTTCTTCAGATTAAATCCTTGTAATTAATTGATACTCTGACAAGATCTCTGTCACTTGATTAAATCCACGATCTTGATTTATATCACTGAGGCTTGATCAATTTCTTGAGCTTCTTCCAATGAATTAACTCCTCAAGTCTGTAGATGAACCTTGTTTCTGAATCCTCTGACAGATGTTACTTTGCGAGATCTCTCTGACGGTTGATCCACTATTTACTTATTATATTCTTATTTGAGTTGAGTTGAATCCTCGAATATACAAATAGGCTATGACATATGACTTACAATCTCCCCCTATTTGTTTGTTAGACAATAACACACAAATACCTAGAGGATAACTCAACTAAAAAATAAGAAAAAGATATAAAAAGAAATGCAAAGTAAATAGTAGAAAAGTTCTGGACTAGATTTAACATTTTCCAGATTCCAAGTAGATGTTCCTCTAGACTGAACATATCTTCAAGTAGTTCCATTTTCATTTGTACAACCACATTTCCTGTTGAGAAGCCCATATCTCTCTTGCTTCTCCCCCTATGAGAATCAACTGATTAAAGAAGATCACCTTCGTTTACCACCTCTCCCGTACAATAGGATCCGCAGATAAAAACCAATGGTACTCCCCTTTTGAAAACAGCTCCTTCCCTTACTAGAAAATCACCTTGTGTTTACCACCTCTCCAGTACAATAGGATCCGTAGTTACAAACAACAATGGTGTGGTGTAGTGTACATGTAGGATCTTTTTCTTCCTCCCTGCTATTTCTCCCCCTTAGTTGAGGAATCCTCCAAACTATTACTTAAGCTTTTATCTCCCCCTTAAAGAAGGAATGTATGCCGTCGTCTGAATGGAGTTCTCATATTTCACTTGGTTGGAAAAGAAATAACAAGAAGTTTCTTTTTCTTCCTCACTGTGAGTGTGTGATTCTGTTTAGTGTACCTCACATGTGTTTCACTCTTCTCTCCACTCGTGTTTACACTCATTCTCACAAGTGTATCACTCTTCTCTCATAGCTCCATAATCCAGCTGTACCTGCAAGGAAAATCACCTGAGCCATCCTTAAGGAGGTCACAGGTGGTGCAATGGGAGTTCGCAAATCCCCATCCTTGTTAAACTCGTCAGATGAATCTGAGTCATAATCTACAAGTTGCTAGTTTCCCTTTTAGGGTTCCAGATTTGAATTCTGGGAAGGTAAACAATGATCCAAAGAATTTAGCATAAAGATCAAGGTTCCCTTCTAATGTCTGTGAAGACATTTCCTTGTGACTCATCAGGTAATATCTGAATCATTGTCAATAAGTTGCCGATCTGCGCCTATGTCAGATCCACTATCCGCAGATGCATCCAGGGGATTTAAGCCTGGGGAGGTAAACACTGACAACTGACATATGGCTTTTGGATCAGTATCCTCTCCTAACACCTGTAAAGGCAATTGGTCCATTAACGAACCTTGAACAATCGAATCTGACCTTAAAATGGTCGAAACTCTTGTTTCCGTCAACTCATCCTTTGTGTGTGTGACATCTCCTTGTGCATCAAGAATTGTTTATGTTTGAAGTGGTGACACTACATCGGATACCTTGGCCGACATGCAAATTTCAATAGACGCACCCTGTTGAGAGAATGAATCTAGTAACTGTTTTTGTGCCTTTTCAGCCATTACATCTTTTGAGAAGATGTATGGGGGCTAGCAGTTGTCTCGGTTTAAATACTACTCATCTATGTAGGAGACAGAGCTACTGGGTTGACTACAGAACCTTCCTTATGTGGTGCACTAAGACACTATCTCCCTCACGCTCATTCATACTACATTTAGTGGTAAGAGAGTGTTGGTTGGTTCTGTTTCTGTGTTTGTCTTTACAGTCTGGGATAGACGTTGTGGGTTTTCAACCTCATGACTGTCAATGAAAGAAAGCCATTGGACTGAACCTGTATCACAGAACATATGGTAATAGAGAAAAAATGATTTACAATAGTGATTTCAAAAGATTTTACATGAAATAAGAAATCACTAATGTAGAAAGAAGTTTGATTTTGTTTTTCAATATGAATGAGTTTTTGATAAAACATTGATCACTTAGGGTAAAGTCTAAGTAATTCTCATTCATGTCAAAAGCTTACAAATATCTGCAACATAATGTTAACAACATATCATTGACCGATACTTGTCAAGTACTTTAGATACTAATTGTTATGTTGCATAATATTTAAAATAAAATGAAATAAAATAAAATAAATAATAAAAAATAATACAATATAAATAATAATAATAAAAACAAATATCAATGAATTAAATACCAAATATCTATCAACAAGATATCAGCATTCAATTTCATATATCATACCATATTTACAATTACAGAAAATACAAATAAAAACTTATATAAATATAGAAACTATTTACAAGTTCAATGATAACATTACCAGCTTGCAAACAGCCATATCCCTCGGATACACCTTTGCTGTTATCTCCAAAGGTAACCAGGGGGCCAGCTTTCTCAATCCACATTTGATAGGAGGGCTCTATCTCCGGTCATATGTCTTGATGATCCACTGTCAAGAATCCACACTACCGGTTACACCTGTTTAATGCCCTGCACTACAAATGGATTAGACCTTCTTCGGAACCCAAACTTGGTTGGGCCCGGCATACTTGTAGAACTGTCCTTTGTCAGGCAAAACAACATTTTTAATTTTAATTTCCTCAACTTTCTCAATGACTGAACATTTGACCTTGTAAACAGCCTTAACAAATTTCTGTTTAAGTTTAGGCATAAATGTCTCCTTTCTAGCCTTAGAAGGACTAGCAGTCTTAGACCTATCAGGCTTCTTGTTATTCACATGCTGACGAGGAGTAGTCTTATCATTAGAAATATGCCTACCATTAAAATAAGCATACATCATATTAAAAGCACAAGACATACAATTAGAAACACCACATGCTTTATGAGAGTGATTAATATTAGGCAATTTATGCATGGCAGACATGGCATTTTTGTTATCCAACTCATGTGTGTCTGAGTTAGTCTCAGTTGCTTTCACAACTTTGACTGGAACTTTCGACACACTTGACTTGGAAACAACCTTCTCATTAGCATGATCTTCAGCACGTATTTCTTCCTGAATAACAGAAGAGGTCACATCAAATGGTTCAGCAATTGATGGTTTATAGAGGGATTCATCAACACCCTTAAGCACATGTGGTACTTCCCTCCCTTTAGAACAGACACGAGGAGGGGACTTTATGCCTAATTCTCCAATAGCAACATTGTAATCATAACCTATTCCAGATGTTTGATTAACAGATTGCTTACTGTAGAACTCTTTAGCCTTCGAACAAGAATTGAAGTAGGCTCTAACCTTAGTCTCAAGACCGGTGATCTTGTCTTTGAGAATAGTTTTGAGTTTTCTATAACAGTCAACTCTATTCTCTAGAAAAGATACATGTTCTTTTAATTTGTCTTGATTAATGTGCACAAGTCTTAATTCATTGACCTCTTTCTCAAGGTCTATGATCTGTAAACTTAACAGTTCATTATCACGACGTGCACAATCTAAGTTACCTCTTAGATGATAAACCATTTCAGCATCAGAAAGTTTTACCTCTATTCTTGACGATGAAGCTTTTCCATCAATAGCCATAAGAGCAAGATTTTCTTCATCTTCATCTTCACCGTCAGTATCATCCCAACTTCTTCCCTTTGCCAGATAAGCCCTGTCAGAGTTCTTTCTTACTTGCTTTGGCTTCCTACATTCTGTGGCAAAGTGTCCCAACTCATTGCAGTTATAGCATCTGATGGTGCTCCGATCAACCATCCCTGTTTTGTATCCACCACTGCTGGTGTTAGAGGATGAAGATCCACCTTTCTGGAATTTGTTGTAGTTGGACTTGTACTTAAGCTTGGGATTCCTCTTGAATCTGACATGGGAGAATCTCTTGACAATTTGGGCCATTGACTCGTCTTCCAATTGCTCCAGCTCTTCCAAGGAATAAAAATCATCACTTGATTGATTTGTAGTAGGAGGATCATATTCTGCTACTAACATATTTTCCTCAGCCTTGGAACACTGTACCATTCTCTCCAATTGTTGAGATTGCTGTTGTTGTTGACCTTCAGCTACAAGTGCAATAGATGTGCTAACCATTCTATCCTTCCCGTAGACTTCCTTCTATTGAATCTGCTCCAACTCATAGGTTTTTAACACTCCATAGAGCCTATCCAAAGAAATCTCACTCAGATCTCTAGCTTCTCTAATGGCAGTGATTCTATGTTCAAGATGAGTTGGCAGTGTTAAAAGGAACTTTTTGTTGACCTCCCTGATTGAATAATATTTCCCATTTATATTCAGGTTGTTGATCAACACATTGTACCTCTCAAACACTTCAGTAATTCCTTCTCCTGGATTTGATTTAAAATATTCATACTCAGAGGTTAGGATCTCCAACTTGTTCTCCCTAACTTCCTCTGTGCCTTCACTAATCACCTCAATAGTTTCCCACATGTGTTTGGAATTTTTACAGTTCATCACATGTCTGTTCATCAAGGGATCAAGGGAATCAATTAATATTAATTGAAGGCTGGCATCCAATGAGGCTTCTTCCTTCTCAGCAGGAGTAAAATCTTCAGGCTCTTTTGGATAGGTTCTAGCTTTGGTAATCACAACATCATCTACTATCACCTCTAGTTCAATAACCATCGGAGTTTTTAGACCCTTCTTTAACAAGTTCAGATATTTGGGATTTGCAACTTGTAAAAATAATAGCATCTTCTTCTTCCACATGATATAATTTTCTTTATCAAATAGTGGAATTTTAACGGTTCCAACTTTTTGTGAAGTCATTATGAATTTTTGAATAAATAAAAATTCAAGGAGTTGAAAAATCACAAAAGTCTAGGATCTTGATTTGTTCGTTAATCAAAAGGCTCTGATACCAATTGTTAGGTCCCAATGTGTTTGTAGAAGGGGGGGTTGAATACAAACAATACCGAATAATCGAATTAAATGCAGAATAAAAAATGTGAAACAAAATTCAAGTTAAATAAAAATATTATTAAACTTGAAGGGTGTTACAACAACTGTATCGATTACAAGGAATTAATCTCAAATTAATTATCACAAATCTAGAATAAATTCGACATGAACTTTTTCTATTTTTGTAATAAAAAGATTCAAATGCTAAACGCAATTTGAGATTAAATTCTAGGGATTTTGATTCGCTAGATTGTTACACAAGAACAAAATAAATATTTCTAGTTGATTGGATTTAACTTTGCAATCTAGAAATTGATCTTGAAGTTGCAGATGAGAAATGGAATATTTCAGAGGCGGCTGCTTCTTTTTCTTTTTGTTCTTGACTTCTGTTTGATGTGTTTTTTTTAATTGAATTGGTCTTCTGCTTCTTTTTAAAAATAAACAGCCAAACACAAAAGAACTGGCATGACAATTCCTTTTAGCTCAGCAAGACTTTCGGTAGGACAATCAACTGTACTGACATGACTTTCGGTATGACTATTGATTGTCATACCGATTGTCATATTAGTACAATCAGATTGTCTTGCTGAAATTAATAATAGATTTTTAATCTAATAATAATTCTAACAAGACAATTAAATGAATTAGCATGACTTTCAGTATGACTATTTATTGTCATACCGATTGTCATACTAATACAATCAATTTGTCTTGTTTGAATTTAAATAGATTTTAAACCAATTAAAATCCTGAAAGTCCTTAATATTAATTCTGAATTAATTAATCAATTAATTCAATTAATCAATAAATTAATCTTTACAGATATAATTTATTTTCTTAATTAAATTATATGACTTAATTAATTAATAGAGAATTAATACTAATCCTGAGCAGCAACCAATCTTCTGAATATCTTCTGAAAATCACTGAAATTATGAATCAATTCCACCACTTCAATGTTGACACTCGATGTACTGTCTGGTTCATGAGTGACTAACTTCCGTGACGTTTCTTCATGTCTTGACTTTGACACTTTGATTTTCTTCATATTAAATCCTTTTAATTAATTGATACTCTGACGAGATCTCTGTCACTTCATTAAATCCACGATCTTGATTTATATCACTGAGGCTTGATCAATTTCTTGAGCTTCTTCCAGTGAATTAACTCCTCAAGTCTGTAGATGAACCTTGTTTCTGAATCCTCTGACAGATGTTACTTTGCGAGATCTCTCTGACGGTCGATCCATTATTTATTTATTACATTCTTATTTGAGTTGAGTTGAATCCTCGAATATACAAATAGGCTATGGCATATGACTTACAGATACATATGTTTTATCCCCTGTAAGTTGGGAGGATTCGAGGAAACCTTGAGATAATTCGAAGGATAAATAATGAGACGCAGATAGACTGAGGAGACAAGGAAGTAAGAAATTAGGAAAATTGGATGAAGGAAGTGACCTTCAAGAATGTGAAGTGTAAGACCGGTGGATTGATACCCAGAAAGGGAGACGCCATGTATGAAAGATATCCCAACATTGAGATGACTGTTGAGATAAACAACAAAAGTAAATGCGGAATTATTAAGAAGAAGTTCACGTTGAACACGACCAATATCTTCCAGAACATCCTTGTTATCGTTACCAAATTAGGCAAGAAAAGCGGATAACCGTTGTTATCTTTTGGAGGCCATATTGATTGACCTCATTTTGAATACAGATGTTATTGTGAAAATTAGGCATATACTATCGAGGTGGGAATGATTGAATAAGACACCCTTATCAGGGATATATGACTTGATTTATCCATGGAAGGATGCATGTACCTTTTTAAAGGTGGAATTAAGGATAGAACATCAGTAACTTAAAACGAATCCTAGGGGAATGTATAAAGGCTGGCATTTCACCCTTAATAGGGATAGTATGAGTTTTGACAGTATGAATTGGAAAGGATTAAGGTAATAACAACCTTTAAGAATTAGTGGAGAAATTTTTTCAGAAGTATATAGACAATGATTCTGGTATTAATAAATGGTATCTTGATATGCCCTGTATCTAGGGAATACAGGAGGAACGATTCAAGAATAACCTTAGAGGTTTTACAAGGAGAAAGGTAATATTCAAAATTCTCAAAAGTAGAAATGTTGATAGAGGAAATATGACGTAATTATAATGATGCCAAGTGGGGCACGTGTTAAACCACGAGAAGGTATGGATCGAACCAGTAATGGTCGAAGTTGTTCAGGGCAATTAGGACTTAAGATAAAAAGATGTTCTAATTATGATTGAGAGTCAGTCGTGACAGTGATTAACCTCTAAAGACTGAGGCAATAACTTATGGAAAAATGGTAATTTTTTTTTTACTCATCAGATTTTAAGGAAAACATCTTCACATAAGCTGTGATTGAAATAAGGTAGAAAATTTATTTGGAGGTGGTTAAAATGACATTGACTGTAAGGAAATTTTACTATCAGGAAAGGCCAAAGAGGTGGCCGACACTTTAAAGGTAAGAGGATAATTATAGGCGCTTGTGCCAAAGGAATACAGTGATGATGGTTAAAGCTATGAAGGTTGTATTATGGTTTGGAAGATTGACATTCGTTCTGATGACTGCGCAATACCCAACCGTAATGGTAGTTGGTAAAGGTTTAATTCGTGTAATCGCCATGAGCGGGCTATCTATCTCAGAAGATACTATCTTGAGATAAGCCAGGACCATGTTTCAAAAAGTACTAGACGAACCCTTGAGTTAAGTCTTCTATTTAAGGCATACGAGTAAGAATGGTATTAACCTGCTATCGTTGCTTTGACTGAAACTCTTCTGCAATTTTATCTACTTCATGTCATTGTATGTATGTCAGGATCAGGAGTGTTCTTCATGAATCATGAATGGTGATTATGTTACCTCCTTAGAAGAATTTTATACGACATATATGGACTCCGTATGGTTAGATATTAAGATTTCATGGAAAGTGAATGATGACAGTAGGTCAGTGATGGACCATAGTAATGCAGCAATGATTCTGCGAGTAATGAGTCGATTACAACCATGAGAGTTGTATTGGAATGAATGTTGAGATTGAGTACCACTAATCGGGTCGTGGTGGTGTATAAGTTATCATTGATAGACTAATTAAGTAGATTATCTACCTATTGAATATTTATTATTTCTTATCAATAGAGAGTCGTATTATTATACGAGGAAGGTTGCGGTGCAAGCATAGAATTCAAGTAACGATGATGTCTAGAATGAGATCCCAAGTTCGATTTTCGATATCAAGGGAGTTTCAAAGGTGATTGTGTATAAGCTCGAGGAAGAGCATGGGTCCATAGAATGATGGATGGAATAGCAAAAATATTTAGGCATGTGAAATACGATGCTATAATACTTGATGTTGATATAAATACATATTTGTTTTGTTCTCCTATGACAAACCTCTATAGTTCAGAGGTAGATTCCAAGCCAGATATTTTATGGCAATAAAATTTTTACGAATATACAATTCTCTTCAGTACGTTCTTTTCTCTTCTTTTCATTTCATGTAAGATGAGAAGAACAACCCTTCCAGAAGGGGAGGTATTGCCGAATGACTATCTATCTGTGTGATAGAAGCCTAGTAGGATACCATCTATTATTTAATTGCTTGTCAAGTACTAAAGGCTGGCCACCTTCTGTACTAACTATGCGATATAACAAGTGTTCATGATCATAGTGATCTCTCAACAAATTCATTTACTTCTATATGATTGATCAAACTTTGGGAAATAGAAACAGCTGAAAAAGGAGTAATAAAGTTGTGGTAGTATTCGGAATGGAAACACATTCGTGATACTAAGGTTGATGTGGTTATTAAAAGGTTATAGAACGCTAACGAGCAAAAGTATAACCAGTATAATATTAGGAACGGAAGGTAGTAGCGATTACGAACTGGAAAAGAATGGGTATTAAGACGCCAGGTGACAATGGGTATTAAGACGCCAAAGCTATAGTGCTAGAAGCTGTGATAAAATTCCATGCAATAGACTTGAAAGAATTTGGAATGATCACTTAACGCGGATTGAGTTATCTTACGACAATAGATCGTATGTCAGGTATCGAGATGTCGTCTTAAGAGATTTTTGAGGGAAGACAATGTCGATCCCCCTTATGTTAGGATAAAGTTGTAGAGCGCAAGATACTCGGACCAGCAGTGGTCCAAAGGACCAGGGATTTAATAGATTTAATCAGAGGACGGCTGGTAGTAGCCGAAGATGGACATAAGAAGTATGTTGATTTGACACGAAAGGACAAAGAATGGGAAGTAGGAGACCTAGTGTTGTTATAGGTATTCCCTTGGAAGGGGTTAATGAGACTCGGAAAGAAAGGAAAGCTAAGTCCACCAATTGTTGGACCCTTGGATATATTAAGAAGTATTGGGAGGTTAGCATATGAGCTAGCCTTACCCCAGAACATGTAGCAAGTCATAACGTGTTTCACGTATCAATGTTAAGGAAGTGTAATTCGGATGCCAGACAAATAGGGGCATATGAGCACATAGAGACGCAACCCGACGTAACCTATATGGAGCAACCAGGAAGGGTTAGAGAGTGAAAAGGAACAAGTGCTTAGGAGAAGGGTTATTAAACTAGGCAGAGTTGGTGGTAGGACCACAATGTGGGAAAATTTACTCGAGAATTAGAAAGTGCAATGCTAAGAGAGTATCCCTATTCATTTTCTATCTGATTCCGGGACGGAATCCTTTTAAGGAGGGGAGACTGTAATAACCCCAATTTTTGGAAATTTTTAAAACCCTTATGAATAGTGATTTTGCAGATTATGCTGAATGAGAAAACTTTTCATGCCACACTATGTAGGGGTTCTGGTATGGATATTTTGAGATTTTATTAGTACTTTATATGGGATATAAGTGTATGTAAAGATCGTCAGAATCCAAATTCCGAACACTTTGATTTTTCCCGGAAATCCACTAGATACGGAAAGAATTGAGTATAAGGTAACAGGATTAAAAGGATTTAAATTAAAGGATTATAAGAGAGGATCATAAAAGGAATAAAATATATTGAGAAAGGTTAAGGGAACCTAAGTAATAAGATCCCGGGTATGATCCCTCAAACGATAAACGAAAACGAAAGTTAAGCGAACCGTATAACAGATCAGCGGTCATTAGGCAAATAATTAGGAAGTTAATCAAAGGGATTAGAGAGGATGATGTCACACAACCAATGAGAAGAGGACAAGGAGGGGAGGATGACATCATGAGCATGACATAAGCATGACATGGGAAGGAAGGAGATGTGGTTGAATTAAAACCACACAAAGTTAAGGCTAAAAAGGTAATTAACCAAAAAAAAACAAAACTTCATCCACCAAGCCAATCATTTCATTTTCATCAAACAAAACACAAAATATTTCTCTTCACCAAGGTTGCTCTCGGCTTTTTTTCAATTTCAAAGGGAAAATTTTCAAAATCCAAGATCCAAGCTTCCTAAATTGGTAAGATAATTCCCTAGTGTTCCTTATGCATAGATATGGCTATATTATGAGTTTAAGCATCCCATTCATTCTCTATCTTCTCCAATAAATCAATGAAGAAGACAATGAATAGTGATTTCAAGGTTTTTAACTTGATTTTTTCTTGCTTTTCCTTTAAGATCCAAGCTTTCCTAAGACCCCTCAAGGCTTCCTAGCTACTCACACCACTTCAAGGAAGGTATATCATCTCCAAACCCTAGCTTTAATTTGTATATTAGGTTGATTTTGGTTGTTAGAGTAAAGAGTAGCTTGAAACTTGTTTGTTTAAGAGTTTGGGTTGAAATGGTGGAGATTGGAATGTTGAAATCTTATGATTTGATTAAAGAATGTAGTATAGTTTAAATTCAAGTTTTAGGATTAAGTAAATTGATTATAATGAGTTGATTTGGGGCTGTTGTAAATTAATATGGATGGAGTTTTGATTGGGTTGTGAATTGGAGTTGAATTGTGGTTGTTTTGAATTGGTTTAAATTTGGGAAATCGCGTAAACATAGCCGTCGTAATGTCCGATTTACTTTAGACTGCTTTTGTTCATAATATTTGGACCCGAGAACTCCCTGCTTGATTATCACCATTTCCATCTTTAGATAGTTCATGTTACGAGCTTCGTTTTGATATGTAGTTCGTTTGATTCCGATGTACGGTTTAGGAGAAACGACCGTTTTAAGTAACGGCATTTCGCGAACGAAACTTTTCCCCTCGCCTTACTTTGAAACATAGGTTAAAGACCAAAAAGGGTTAATTAGTGTATGAAACAATTATGGTAAGAGTGTTAGGCAGTTGGTAAGACACTCGCGAAGGAATCGCCTTAAAACTCGTAATGGTTAAATTATTAAAAATGGTGGAGCCGAGGGTACTCGAGTGACTTAAGAGAATCAATAAGCGCAAAACAAGCGTTAGAGTCTAAGTTAGTTAAAGTATAGATTTACAAGTGACTTTGGTTTAATTCTAACTTACTTGTTGTTTATAGGTTACCAGACTCGTCCCGAGCCTTTTATCACCCTCAGTCGCTCAAGCAAGTTTTCTACCCGTTATATTGTTGTTGTGATGTATACACTTGTATATGCATTATCTTGTAATAGATGCATGATGGTTATATTAGCAAATTCTTGCGATATATTGTAGCATGTGATATGGTACATATGCATGCCTGTTTCGTATTCTTGCCATATATATCTGTTGGTTCAGTTGATAATACCTATGCTAGAGAATAGCGGTAATTTGCATATACCCTTAGTATAGGGACCCAAAGGTGAAAACATTTTCTAAAACCGGGAGTCGAGGATCCCGAGTAGATTTTATATATATATATATATATATATATATATATATATATATATTTATATATATATGGTTATAGTTTTCAAAACTATTAATCGAATAAGGTTTATTCGATAACTTTATTTTATTAATGAATATTATCTTGAATATTCATTCGAGGACTTATGACTCCTTTATATTATTTATTGAATATTACTTGGATATTCATTTGAGGATGTATGACTCCTTTATTTTATTTAATGAATATTATTTATAATATTCATTCGAGGTATTATGACTCCGCTTATTATTTATTAATATTCTTTATTTTATTAAAGAATAATGTTCGATAATCAAACTTACTTTTGATATTCAAATAAAGATATTACTTTTGTATAAGTATATCTTTGATTATTTATTATTCATTTCAAGTATAAGTTTTAAAACTTCTACTTCAATTATTTTTATAAAGATTATTCTTTATGGGAATATTATTTAAATAATAATATTCAGATATTTTCTAATATATTGGGACTGATTTATTTTATTAAATCAGCATCACCCCAAACATTCTTAAAAATGTTTGCGAGTCTTCAAAATGATTTTTAAAAGTTAGAGCGGATCCCAAAACTCATTTTTTTTATATTTAAGATCCTCCTTTCGAAGGGGATTTAAATACTCGCTCAAAACCTGAGGGATCCGGCTCTGTGGTATGTTTTATATTCGCAACAAGGTTGCTGTTTTGATAAATGAATTGATTACTTACCCAACACTCGGGAAGTAAAATTCTTGGAACAAGTTAATCCATTAACAGGCATCGCCTGGGAAATATCGGTGAGTTCTCCTTTCCAAATAGATACGACTTCTTGGTGGAGCCGTATCAACAAGTTTCTTCCTGTGGAAAGTGGGGACGAGCTTTACGTTTCAGAGTCATGGATTTCATCTGAACTAGGAGTGGCGTAAGTGGCCGAGTAGCGCCGGACCAGCCTTATTATATTGGCCCAAATGGCCTGGAAGTTCCGCTAAGGCGGTCCATTCCTTAGGAGTTTAGTGTTCGGTTGACAAGTAAATCCGACAGGTTCTCCTCTACATGTAGAAAATGGTGGGGTTGTACTACTACGACTGATCATCGTAAGTGGTCTTTCTGGCGCGGCAAACTCCCGTAATGAGTGCATCATCCAATTGGATAATTTCTGCAACACTACCCAGAGCACTTCGATAGAAAGGCTACGGTTGGGCGATTGTTGAGTGTTGGCAGGGTCAAGTTTTCAAAATGATGTTTGCATCAAATGAAGTATCTCATAACTTCATTTTATTTTGATGATATTTTAAAGGTTGAATCTATTCAAGTATTATCTTGTAGTCTCATCTATGTGATGAAATTTTGAACTAATTATAACTTGAACGGTGGTAGTTCAAGTAGTATTTGGAAAAGATATAAGTATATTGGAGTATCTTGTAACTTCATCTTTTAAACTTATATCTAGTAAATGATTATCTTATGCATGATAAAGATTTTCAGAAAAACGTTGAGACAAGGTTAGATTTATGAGATCACCTTGCAACGGTATTTTTATACAGTTATACACTGGAACTCTGTATGTATTATGCATGGAAGAGGACTTCCAATATTTTGAAAAGTATATATGTATATATATACTGAATATTTTGCGACTTCATCGCATTAAGATATCAACTTGGTTCATTTCTTCTTAACCAAGACTTTCTTGAGTACTATGAGAATGCTCATATATTGTAAATTATTATACATATTATTTCGGTGGGCTTGTTGTTCACCCTTACTTTCTTCTTTCATCACACAACATCAGATAGATAAGATGAACAGGACCAAGCTCCCAATTCGCAAGCGGATAGGAAACGTTCCGCGGCTTTCTGGAAGCGTTGAGGCCGCTGTAGCTGAGGTAGAAATTACCAATAGGCTAAGTTTTCAACTAATGATGTACCAGACTTATGTATATTATGAATTGTAATAATGGCAAAGAAATGTAAATTTATTCAGAAACCTGTTTAAGGTGCATTGGCATATAATTGTGGAATAAAACGACTTGTGATTATTTTTGGATATTCATCTCTGAGGCTATAACTTGTGGTGTGTGTGTTTATTGTGGGGTCACAGTACAGAGTAGTTGATTATTTATTAAGATTGGGTGTTATTAAGGGAAATGGAACTCGTGACAACCCGGATCCCCGACCCCGGATTTGGGGGTGTTACAAAAAGGACATCAAAAATCAATTCCAGTCTTTCTCTGAGCAAATATCAAGGATGGATATGGCTTCCATAGAGAAGGAAGTGTCGAAAATGAAGAGCTCTTTCAAGGCCCTGTTTGATCAAGTTCAAGCTCATATCACAAATTCAAATGATACCAGGGTCAAGCTAGATCAAATTCATTATGCTAGGTATGAGCCTTCATTTCTTCTCATGGAAGGTGTCAGAAAAGCTGTTGATGAACACTTTGGGTCCTTTTCCACCAAAACCTCTACTCCTCAAATAAGAGAACTTCAAGATCAAATTTCTTCACTTCAAGCTTCCAACTCAGATTTATCTTCACAAGTCAGAGCTCTAACTATATTGTTTGAGAGTCAACATCATGATATTCAGGCCCTAGTAGAGTCCCATAAGCATTTACAAATGCAGAATACAGTTGCTTTGGGAGCAATTATGGGAAAACTCAACATACCACTGCCAGCATTGCCTGAAGCTGTAAGACCTGAGATTCCTACTCCCCTACTCATGCCTGTCACCAAGACTAAGGGGGAGATAGATGCAAGGCTAGCACAATCAACACTCAAAAGTCAAGAACAAGGTCTAGAACAAGATAGGCTCCTTATGGCTGCTCAAGGTCCAGGAATGACACAAGAGTTTGACAACTTGCTCACCGGATTAAAGAACTCTCTCAACAAAATTTATTCACTTACAGAAAGACCTTGGAAAAGACTATCAATTATATCAGGGTGCTGCAGATCCCAGTCAAGGACCAGTTTTTGGAGAAAAGGATAGTGATCAATCTTAATGATTCTGGTGTAGGAAGATGTATGCAAGTAAACTTCAATTATCTAATTTCCAGAAGAGCATATGAAATAGACATTCTGATTAACAAAGTCAGGATAATCAACAATGAAGAGAGAATGCTACTAGAAGAGTTGAAGAAGGCTCAAGAAGCTGCATTCCCAGAAGCCTACCTACATCGAAGCAAAGGGGTGCACTATATCTGTTCTACAACCAAGAAACTGAAACATTTCCAAGTACCTAAAAACTGTGTCATGGCCAATAGAAGACTGATAATGGTGCTTGAGTCTGAGCTGAAAAGTAAGAAATTGAAGACTGGTGAAGATGAAGCTATGATCAAGATTCTGAGGAGATACATTGATAACCCTGAAGCCGATTTGCCTAAAACTCAAATCAACACAGATGACTTGGGTGATGATGAGCAGAAGACAGATGGTCAAAATCCTTCTGGCTCAAACTCAAGTCAATCTAGCAAGGCAATTGGTGGGAAAGGTGATAGTGAGAAAGAGAAGGAGAAGAAAAGTAGATCTAAGACTCAAAGGAGGGGTGGAAGGAGACAAGACAAAATAATGATACCTTACAACCTCTCCAACCCCCTAAATATCCAAATACCAATTGCTAAACCTTCACATTCAATCTCATCAAAAACTGCTCAACCTCAAACCTCTAAGCCTAAATATTTCTACAAGCTCACAGCAAACTCTCTCCTCAAAACTCAAATCACTCACAGCCATACTTTTCTGAAAAGACTCAAAACTATACCTTCATTCAAGCCACCCCATAAAACACACTTCAAAACAGTTGGAATAGGTCCAAAAGAAGCCAAGGTCAAGAGAAGAATTAGAAGACAAAGAAGACAACTGACAACTGAATTTCTCAATGATCATGGATTTGGTGAAAAGGCCATCTGGAACATATATGATCAAAATGATTTCCAACCTCTAAATGTTGTGGATTCAGGTGAAGACTACTTCCAACAACTAGCTGAAAGAATTGTCAGAGTTTGGGCTGTTCACATCAAAGAAGTTAGAATCTATTACAGTGATGGGTTCTTTGAAAAGCTTGGAAACAGACTAATGGATTCCCTCTCAATTGTTGAACTGAAAAGGGTGATAAGCTTGATGAATGGTAAAGACTCAGCCACTAAGGCATGGAGAACAGTATTAGCAGTATTTGTGGTTAACAGAGAGCAGATGAGGGTTAAGCATAGAGATTTGCTAGCTGAAAAGAGGAGAAAGTACGAGCATGACATTGATGAGTATATCAGAAGATTAGAAGAATTGAAGGCAGCAGGCAAGAGCAGAATATCAAAGGATGGAAAATTTTTGAATATAAAAGCTGGCTCTTTGTCAAGTTACAGGATAGGGATGTTAGCTAGATATCCTAAGCCAGATTTGCTGAAACTAATAGAGGCTCTAACTGACACCCCCATCCTAGAGGAATTGGAAATACTTGTGCAAATTAAGAACATAATTGAGAAAGAATCAGACAACTCAGTCTTTACTTAATTATTGTAAACTGTCAAAAGTCCAATGTACAAGTGTTGTATCAGCTTTTGTATTATCTTATTTTCATTCTTTAACTTGGGGTTAGTCTTGTTAACAGACATGAATTTGTGATAAGCAATCTTTTCACAAATTGGGGGAGATTGTTGTGCAAGACATGCATGTATCATAACAAGACTAAGTCATACTGACAACCCTGAGATTAGTTGTATTGTAACCTTATCTGTAATTCATGTTTGTAACACTTAATGTCTGTAAAATGTAAATGGAGCAGACTGGAGCATTTTTCTCTAAACAGTGTCAAGCCTAAGATTTCTATCTGGAAGAAGATCAAGAAGATCATGCCTCAGAAGAATTATGAAGAAGCTTGGAGTTGAATAAATCTATTTGGTGTAAAACATTCTAAGTCAAGATCTCTACAAGTCACATAATTAGTGTTATAGAGAAGTCATTCAAGAACTCAGGAACTGCCTATCGAGAACTCAGGAATTGCCTATCGAGAACTCAGGAATTGCCTATCGAGAACTCAGGAACTGTCTATCGAGAACTCAGGAAATGCTATTGGAGATATCGATAAGTCAGATACCCATTCGAGAACTCAGAGATATTGACAAGTATACATTCATTAGAGAACTCTGAGTTATCGATAAGCCAAAGTCCATTAGAGAATTCTCAGTTATCGATAAACCAAAATTCACTAGAGAACTCAGAGTTGTCGATAAGTCAAGGCAACAATGAAGTTTCAGAGATATCGACAAGCCAACATGCCTATCGAGATGTCGAGTTCTCTACAACTTAATTGGAGATCTCGAAGTGAAGAAATTTCTTAAGTACAGAATTGCAGAACAGTTTAATATCTAAGGTTGCAGATCAACAAATAATTCACATAGCTGGATTGACAAGTCTACAAAAAGCAGCTTGAGAGATGTGCAAGATCAATGACAAAGATTAACTGACAGAGGAGATTAAAGTAAACACGGGATGCTAAAGATATGCTAAGCTAGAAATGGAAGATTGGCTTTTCTATAAATAGAAATGACAAGTGACAGTTTAGAAAAGCTAATAGCATGTTTATTATCCACTGTGTAAACCAACAGTTAACTGAGTTATAAAGTTAACACTGGTCCTCAAGTTAAGTAGAACAATCTAGATAGAAAATTGTGTGTTCTCTCTCTCAAGAAAGAAGCTAAGTTCTAAAACAAGAACTGAGAGATTTTGTAGCAAAACACTACATGATTTTTAATATAAAATTAAGTGAGTTTTGAAGATCTTTGTTTTACATATTTGCACAGTTATTTATGTTTAACATCCATTCTACTAAATCATTGATAACAACCAACTGCTAAAGCCTAAGTCGATCAAAAATCAAAAATTTAAGCCAAAACACATTCACCTCCCCCCCTCTGTGTTGTATTCATACCTAACTTACAATCATCAAATCATACAAAAAATCTCTCGAACAAAAATTCATAATTTAATTATCATGAAATTCGAATATGAATAATTAAATCAGAAAATACCTTTGAAATCTGCAGTAAAATTGATGAAAGATTTGGATTCTAGATTTCAGTAGATTCATTTTGAGTATATGAACGCCACAATCGGAAATCGATAACGCCTCCGAATTTGTGTTTGATTACGAAAAATAAAATATAATTATAGTATTTTCTCTGTAAAAACTGTGTAAATACTGTTTGCAAATGATTTCTGGTAAAAAATAAAATACGGTAAATGCTATTTATAATTACAGAAAATTGGTATCCCGTTAGATCATTCCAGATACAAAATGGTACATTTATTTATAAAAACGGATACAAACGGTACCAGTTTTCGGGATAATTATCCAAATCAGTACAATTTGTACTGCGGTCTTGGTCTCAGCGCCTGGTTACACGTATTACGAGGTGATAATTGTAATAATTTAATAAAAAGATCCCGTTTATCAAATATACGAGTTTTATTGATTTACCGAAACGAATAATGTATCGAAAATATTGCGTCGGGACCCGTGCAGGACAAACCGTACGCTGGATCGAAAAAGTCGAAACATGGAAAATGCTCGTAATATTGCAATTAGGTTAGGAAGAAGTTCTCAGAAAAGTTTTGGGTTATAAAAACATAAAAATGGGTGACGCCGGTTGGTTCCCGATTGTATAAAATAGTTCATAAATACTCGGAAAAAGAATTTATAAAATCTATATATTTCCTATAAAATCATAAATCAACATAAAAATAAATTGGAAGATATGACAATTATCTATATTTTATTTTGGACATATAGAAATTAAAATACTCAATTGATATTAGTTTTGAAAATCTAAATACATATACCACTTAATAGTTAATTCACAGAATAAATACTTTATTTATTAGCAAAAATAATTACACGATATATCCTAGATATTACAATTAAGGCTTGTTTGACAGATAAAGGAATTTGGAGGGGTCTTAACACAGCTTTCTTATTATTAGTAGATAATAAGTCATTAAAAGCTCTTTTAGCTAGTCTAAATGGTGGAATTAATTCACTGGCTAATTGGGGCTTATCAGTACAACAAAAACTATAAATAAGCTGACAGAATCCAGCAAAATAGACAGTATTCCTATCTTTTGTCATCCTATCCCCAATAAAGCCTAAAACAACACTTGCATAATCAAAATTAGTTTGATTAATGAGAGCATACCTGATTTGTTGACTGAGTTTAGGGACGCATCGATATTTGAACAATTGTTTGAAAAAGCCTTTATAATGTAGTAGAAGAAGAAACTTCATTCCCTCCTTATGTAAGGTCTCTTCAATTGATCAAGCTTTGCCAACGTCTTTTCATACCCCAGACTGTCCATCATTTATTGAAAAATTGGCTCCTCAATAGTCGAATAAATGTAATTCTCAGGTAGTTGCAATGCTTGGCGAACTGTAGCCAAAGTCACGACATGCGCATCTTCCCCTGTTGTAAAGATGATACTTGGGGACCCTTGAGCACCACCATCATCATATACGCCACTTCTCCAAAACTCCAGCACTTGAGTTTCAGAGATTGCTTCAGGTTGGGTCAAAGCATACCCGATATCAGAATTAGCAAGGAAATCCTAAATAAAGTGAAGTTCCGATGAAGCTTCAGCCTTGCTAAGAATAGACGAGTAGTTGTTAGGAACAAACTTAGCTCCATTGAAAATCAAGTCTTTTGATGCCATCTCTGTAAGAAATTAAGTGAGAAAATAGATTGCTTGAAAGGTGTTTGTGAAAATGCCTGTAAGAAAAACTGCTTCAGAGAATATTAGTGGGTGAGAGAAATAAGAGAGATGAGAGAATAAGAAAAGTAGGTAAAAGATTAGAAAATCTTTTAACTCTCTTATTTATACAGCCCATATGATAAAAGTTAATTTTTGAAGCATGGCAGACAATTTACACCTGGCAACGTGTGAATAGTCAGTAAAAAGTTAAGGCAGAAGTTAATGGGCACGGAAAATAAGCAATAATTACCGTGCACATGCAGTTTTTCAGGACATACACGTTTACCACTAACCCTTAATGATTATGAATGTTTTTATCTCACCTTAATATATTCTGATTAACTATGACCGTTTCAGTTTTTACCACAAATAAGTCAAGTAAAGAATAATGCCACGTAAGCATCAAGGATTCCATCAGGATTTAATATCAGAACTTTAACTTATATCAGATTTTAACAATCATCAAAATATGGCGTACCAACTCAAACAGTGAAATCTTTTTCTGTGATTCTTCATACAAATACTGACTTGTTTTCTTCAGAGTTTAATCATCAGAACTTCCATCAGAATATGTCCTCAGAATTTATGCAAATGACACTTAACTGTTTGTCAAAAACAACTTAATCACCACAATAATTTTCATCATTCATATGGAGTGAAAGTGTGTGCATTCAGCAGAATATCAGATAAAGATTAAAGTCTGATAAACTTCAGTACATCTTAGAAATAAGGCATAACTAAGAAAAGTGCTTAAAATCTATCATCAATCATGAAGTCTACTCAAGAACAAATTTATGCAAGAGCCCACCTCAACTGTTTGTGCTCATTTTATGCATATTTTGAAATTCCTTTTTACAGTGGCTTCTCACTGTAAGTGAGTCACAACTGTTTATCAGAATTTATGCTATTATCAGAGTATTTCTCCAGTAATAAGAAAATGTGAAAAGTCACCAAGAAAAATTTATTTGCTTTTCTAATGCATATTACTTAATACCAGCAATGTACTTGGGTCTTCCCTTTCACATATTTACTCTAGATCTCAAAGGAGTACCTGACTTTTCTTTTCTTTTCTTTTCTTTTGATAAGTGAGGCTTATCAGTATTTAGTTCATCCTTAAAATTTTTTGACATCAGAATTCGACAGATAAGAAGCAAGAATCTAGTTTGTGACTTAGTAATAAGATACACAAAGTAAACTTGACTAAGCTCAATATCAGAATTTGCTTGTGTTAATGAGTTTCCACATAAACAACTAATTCAAACATAGGATTTCTAGTATGTTAAAGACTACTAGGTCCGCATCTGGAACAGTTATCCTCATTGGATTGAATAGTCACAGAACATTCAAAAACACTTATCAGAGTATATAGTTCCACATCAGATAACAATCAGCATTTAATGAATTTCAATTAGAACACAGATTATATGAAAATAAAATAATATGTAAACACTGATCATAAAGTCTGATGCATGAGAACAAAAACTAAGCAGATTTGGAGAAAGAACCTGAAACCATTCCAAGTTCATTTACCAGTCTTGTAAAGGTAGCTTCACATAGTGGTTTTGTGAAGATATTTGCTAGTTGTTAATCTGTTGGAACAAAATGCAATTCCACTGTACCTTCCATCACATGTTCCCTTATGAAATGGTACCTAATGCTGATGTGATTTGTCATTGAGTATTGAACTGGATTATCTGTCATAGCAATAGCACTTTGATTATCATAGTAAATAGGGATTTTAGAAAATTCAAACCCATAATCCAGTAACTGATTCTTCATCCAAAGAATATGTGCACAACAGCTTCCTGCAGCAATATATTCTGCTTCTGCAGTTGATGTGACCAATCTGCCTCCAAGAAATTGGCAGCTTCCACTAGTGTTTTTCCTATCTATTTTGCATCCTTCAAAATATGCATCTGAGTAACCTATTAGCTTAAAATCTGATTCTCTAGAATACCACAATCCTAGATCAGCTGTACCCTTAAAGAACTTGAAAAATCTTTTCACGGCTATTAAGTGAGGTTCTCTTGGATCAGCCTGAAACCTTGCACAAAGACAAGTAGCATACATGATATCAGGTCTACTTGTAGTTAAATAGAGTAAAGAGCCAATCATACCTCTGTAGTTAGTAATATCTACTAATAAACCAGTATCTTTATCTAATTTGGTTGCAGTGGCCATGGGAGTGGATGCAGTTGAACAATCTTGCATTCCAAATTTTGTCAGTAAATTTCTGTTGTACTTGGATTGACAGATAAAAGTACCTTCTTCATTTTGCTTGACTTGAAGTCCCAGAAAATAGCTAAGTTCTCCCATCATACTCATTTAATATCTTGACTGCATTAGTTTTGCAAACCTTTCACAGAGTTTGGCATTTGTAGAACCAAATATGATATCATCAACATATATATGTACCAAAAGTAGGTCCTTTCCATGGTTGAGGTAGAATAGTGTTTTATCAATTGTACCTCTGTAAAATCCACTTTCCAGAAGAAATTGAGCTAAAGTCTCATACCATGCTCTAGGAGCTTGCTTAAGGCCATAAAGTGCTTTGTCAAGCCTGTAGACATGATTTGGAAATTTTGAATCTACAAAGCCTGCAGGTTGTTCAACATAGACCTCTTTTTCCAATTCTCCATTAAGAAAAACACTTTTCACATCCATTTGAAATAATTTAAACTTTTTGTGAGCAGCATAAGCCAAAAAGATTCTTATGGCTTCCAATCTAACAACTGGTGCAAATGTTTCATCATAATCAATACCCTCATATTGAGAGTAGCCTTTAGCAACTAGCCTTGCTTTATTCCTTGTAATTATGCCATCACTGTCAGTTTTATTTCTAAACACCCATTTTATGCCAACAATGGATCTGTTCTTTGGTCTTGGCACAAGGGTCCAGACTTTATTTCTTTCAAATTCATTTAACTCTTCCTGCATTGTTTGCACCCAATCAGCATCTTGAAGAGCTTCTTCCACTTTCTTTGGTTCAGTCTGAGATAGAAAAGAATGATAGAGACATTCATTTGATGTTGCAGTTCTAGTTCTGACACCTACTTCAGGATCCTCCCCCATGATCCATGCTATCTCCATCAGCATTTTCCAATGCTCCTCCTGTAGTTATGCTCTCTGAGACTTCAGAATTTGACATGGATCCTTCAGGATTTGAAGTATCAGAGTTTCCAGAATTATCAGAATTTGGCTCATCAGAACTAGATGAATCAGAACTTGAAGAGCCAGTGACAGGTTCTGATGCTTCTTGAGAGTCTTGAGATGTGGTAGGATCATCAGCTTGCTCCCCCTGAACAGGTACATTTTCCCTTGGAGTTGTTACCACAGTTTTAATGACATTAGAACTTAACCCGTCAGAAATTACAGGATCAGAATTTAAGTCTTCATTTTCAAATCTCAGCTGATCATGATCATTGAAATCTTCAAGTCCAGTAATCTTCTTATCATCAAAAGATACATTGATAGATTCCATGACAACCCTTGTTCTTATAATTATAGACTCTGAAGGCTTTTGTGGAAAGTGGATATCCAACAAAAATTCCTTCATCAGCTTTTAGATCAAATTTTGACAGCTGTTCTGGATGAGTCTTAAGAACAAAACACTTACATCCAAATACATGAAAGTATTTCAGATTTGGCTTCTTTTTCATCACCATCTCATATGGTGTTTTTCCATGCTTATTTATGAGTGTTGCATTCTGTGTAAAAATAAGCAGTCTGCACAGCTTCAGCCCAAAAGAAGGTTGGTAGCTTTGCTTCATCAAGCATAGTTCGTGCAGCTTCAATGAGAGTCATGTTCTTTCTTTCTACAACTCCATTTTGATGCGGAGTTCCAGGTGCTGAAAATTCCTGTTTGATTCCATGCTCTTTGCAGAACTATTCCATGATTGAATTCTTAAACTCAGTGCCATTATCACTTCTTATATTTTTAACAGAATCTTTGACCAACTTATCCAGCTGTCTGACATGATCAGTTAGAGTAGATGCAGTTTCATTCTTCTTGTGCAAGAAGTACACCCAAGTGTACCTTGTAAACTCATCCACTATAACCATAGCATATTTCTTCTTTGCAATAGACATGACATTGACTGGACCAAATAGATCAACATGCAGTAGGTGATAAGGCTCAAGAATTGATGACTTAGTTTTGCTCTTGAAAGAAAATTTTCTTTGTTTTGCCTTTTGACATGAATCACAAAGGCCATCAGGAGTAAATACTGATTTTGGCAGTCCTCTCACAAGATCTTTCTTTACAAGCTCATTTATGTTGTTGAAATTTAAATTAGAGAGTCTTTTGTGCCAATTCCAGCTTTTTTCAATTGATGCTCTACTGAACAGACAGATTGCAGACCCATCAGTACTTCTTGAAAGTCTGGCTTCATAAATGTTACCATGCCTGTAACCTTTCAGAACCACTTTGCCTGTAGAATTGCTTACAACTTCACAGTGTTCTTCAAAGAAATCCACATGATAACTTCTATCACAGATTTGACTCACACTTAGCAGATTGTGTTTAAGTCCCGAGACAAGAGCTACTGTTTCAATGATGACATTCCCAAGATTAATATTGCCATATCCCAGAGTTTTTCCCATGTTGCCATCTCCATAAGAAACTTCTGGGCCAGCTTTCTTCGCAAAGTCTGAGAGCAGGGCTTTATTTCCAGTCATATGTCCTGAACATCCACTATCCAATACTAGGATGTTTTTCCTGTTGCCCTGCAATTACAAAGACCACTAATGGTTAGTTTTAAGGACCCAGACTTGCTTGGATCCTTTGGCCTTTTTAAGTTTGTTAGCATTTGCAGCGGATTTAATATCAGAGTTTGTGCTAACATGATGTTTATCAGAACTTATATCAGACTTTGCATCAGACTTTACACTAGAAGAAATTAAAGCAACTTTCTTCAAAGAAGGTTTTATTTGATAATAATCATAGTACAAACTATGATATTCCTTACAAGTATAAATGGAATGCCATAAACTATCACAATGAAAACAAAGATTATGTGGCTTAAACCTAACAGACTGACTCTTAACTCCTGACTTAGGAGGTAAAGAATTTATATTCTTATTCTTCCTGCAAAAATAAGAAAAATGGTTTAAGTTTCCACAATATAAAATTTCTTTCTAGGAGCATTAGGAACAGGCATATAATTATTGTTTTTTCATACCTTCCTTTCCATTCCTATTTTTCCTAGCTGCCTTTACCTTGTTGACATTCCTTATTTCTTTCAGCTTATACTTAAGCTGCTTCTTTGTCATTAAGCCTATATTAACTTTAGCTGGTTTATCATGTTCTAATTTGTCAGAAGTTGACTTTTCCTTAACTTCTGCTACAGACTCTTTCATCTTTTCAGAATCAGACTTTACAGTTTTAGCTACAAACTTAACAGGATTTACATTTGGCTTAGCAGTCTGTTTAACAACAATAGGCTCAATTTGTTCAGTTCCTTTTTCACTTTTATCACCTCCATAACCTAAGCCCTCTTTCCAGTTTCCACTACTTAATAAATTATGAGTTGTTCTGCCAGAGTTAGTCCAAGTCCTGATATTCTCTCTTACTTTTTCTAACTCAGTTTTTAGAGATTGATTCAATTTTAGCACTTCATCTCTAACATAAAAAGCATCATCTCTTTCTTTCTGAGTTTGATGGAACATAACTAACTCCTTTTCTAAATAGTCATTCCTTTTCTTATAAGCAAGATTTTCAGAAGTTAATCTTTCACATGTTAAAGTTTGATCTTTGTAGCTAATAAACATGGTTTTAAGATATAATCTAACCTCAGTAATATCATCAGTATGAAAAGCATAAGTTGTTTGAGGCACCTTCAATTCAGCAGTTCCTGGGCTGCCATCAGCATTTTCCATTAAAGCATAATTCACCTCATCTTCAGAATCTGAAGAGTGTGTCCAGCTTTTCTTCTTTGTGACAAGTGCCTTGCCTTTGTCACTCTTTCCTTTCTTACAGTCAGGAGATATGTGGCCTCTTTCACCACAATTGTAGCATTTGACATTTGAATTGTCTCCTCTGTCAGACTTTGCACTTTTGCCTTCATACTTTCTGAACCCTTTCTTATCAGAACTTCCACCTTTCTTGGAAAACTTCTTTCCCCTTCTGAATTTCCTGTAGGCTATCTTTGTGATACCCTTTACCATAAGAGCACACAATTTCATCATCTCTTCATCAACATCTATTTCAGGTAAACTTTCAGTTTCTGAATCATCATCATCAGAACTTGATGATTCTGAATCAGACTTTATGATGAGAGCACTTCCTTTGCCTTTCCTTGAGACAGCCACCTTAGGGGATTCTTCCTCAGCTTTAAGAGCAACTGTCCTTAACTTTCTCCCATGTCTCTTGCTCTTTTGATCCATCTCAAGTTCATAAGTCTTGAGCATACCATAAATTTCATCAAAAGTAGTTTCATCAAGAGCATAGTTGTCTCTTATAGTAGTAGACTTCAAATACCAACTTTTAGGAAGAGCTAAGAGGAATTTTAGATTTGAATCTTCAAGATCATATTCCTTGTCCACCAGTGACAGATCATTCAAGAGTTTGACAAACCTGTCATATAAGTCAGTTAATGACTCATCAGCTTTTGAGTCAAAGTGCTCATACTCTTGAGTGAGTATAGTCCTCCTATTCTTCTTGATATGGAAAATAATTATGTCTCCTAAAATATATCAATCGGATATCTTATACAAGTCTTCTTATCTTTCAACTCTTTCCATGCATATCTTCTTTTGTTTTAGTCTCGATCTTCTATCATGTAAATCAGCTTCCTTCCTTAACTGTAAGTCCTCCCGTACTTAAGTTCTGATATGACCTTAAGTTCTGATATCTATCTTCTAACTTACATTAAGTACTAATTCCAGTAAGTCCTGATATTTCCTGTTTGTTAAGATCTGAAAACTAAACATGAAACATATTAGACATGACATCTCAAATATATCTAACAGGCTGAAACTGTGCACACTGCTTGTTTTACAAAGAATGCTACACTCATAAACAAGCATGGAAAAACACCATATAAGATGGTGAAGAAAAAGAAGCCAAATCTGAAATACTTTCATGTATTTGGATGCAAGTGTTTTGTTCTTAAGACTCATCCTCAACAGCTGTCAAAATTTGATCTAAAAGCTGATGAAGGAATTTTTATTGGATATCCACTTTCCACAAAAGCCTTCAGAGTATATAATTTAAGAACAAGGGTTATCATGGAATCTATCAATGTATCTTTTGATGATAAAAAGATTACTGTATTTGAAGATTTCAATGATCATGATCAGCTGAGATTTGAAAATGAAGATTTAAATTCTGATTCTGTAAATTCTGATGACCTAAATCCTGATCATGTAAGTCTAGACGGGATAAATTCTGATGTCATTGAAACTGTGGTAACTACTCTAAGGGAAAATGCACCTGTTCAGGGGGAGCAAGCTGATGATCCTACCACAACTCAAGACTCTCAAGAAGCATCAGAACCTATCACTGGCTCTTCAAGTTCTGATTCATCAAGTTCTGATGAGCCAAATTATGATAATTCTGAAAACTCCGATTCTTCAATTCTTGAAGGATCCAACTCAAATTCTGAAATTTCAGAGAGCATAACTTCAGAGGAAGCATCAGAAAATGCTGATGGGGACAGCATGGATCATGGGGGAGAATCCAGTTCTAGAGAACAACTTCCATCTGCAAGGAAGTGGACCAAATCACACACACCTGACTTAATAATTGGAGATCCTGAAGCAGGTGTCAGAACTAGAACAACAACATCAAATGAATGTCTCTATCATTCCTTTCTATCTCAGACTGAACCAAAGAAAGTGGAAGAAGCTCTTCAAGATGCTGATTGGGTGCAAGCAATGCAGGAAGAGTTAAATAAATTTGAAAGAAATAGAGTCTGGACCCTAGTGCCAAGACCAAAGAACAGATCTATTGTTGTCACAAAATGGGTGTTCAGAAACAAAACTGACAGTGATGGCATAATTATAAGAAATAAAGCAAGTCTGGTTGCTAAAGATTACTCTCAACAAGAGGGTATTGATTATGATAAAACTTTTTCTCCAGTTGCTAGATTGGAATCCATAAGAATCTTTTTGGCTTATGCTGCTCACAAAAAGTTTAAAGTCTTTCAAATGGATGTGAAAAGTTCTTTTCTCAATGGAGAATTGGAAGAAGAGGTAGATGTTGAACAACCTCCACGATTTGTAGATCCAAAATTTCCTAATCATGTCTACGGGCTTGGCAAAGCACTTTATGGCCTTAAGCAAGCTCCAAGAGCATGGTATGAGACTTTAGCTCAATTCCCTCTGGAAAGTGGATTTAACAGAGGCACAATTGATAAAACACTGTTCTACCTCAACCATGGAAAGGACTTACTTTTGTTACAGATATATGTTGATGATATCATCTTTGGTTCTACAAATGCCAAACTTTGTGAAAGGTTTGCAAAGCTAATGCAGTCAAGATATCAAATGAGTATGATGGGAGAACTTAGCTATTTTCAGGGACTTTAAGTCAAGCAAAATGAAGAAGGTACTTTCATAAATCAATCCAAGTACACCAGAAATTTACTCAAGAAATTTGGAATGCAAGACTGTTCAACTACATCCACATGACCACTGCAACCAAGTTA
Organism: Apium graveolens; assembly: GCF_009905375.1. Taxonomy (NCBI): domain Eukaryota; kingdom Viridiplantae; phylum Streptophyta; class Magnoliopsida; order Apiales; family Apiaceae; genus Apium; species Apium graveolens. The sequence continues at coordinate 149,108,427 of NC_133656.1, forward strand.
TATAAAGATATTGGAGCATCAGTAGATATTACTAACTACAGAGGTATGATTGGCTCTTTACTCTATTTAACTGCAAGTAGATCTGATATCATGTATTCTAACTGTCTTTGTGCGAGATTTCAGGTTGATCCAAAAGAACCTCATCTAATAGATGTGAAAAGAATTTTCAAGTACCTCAAGGGTACAGCTGATCTAGGATTGTGGTATCCTAGAGAATCAGATTTAAGCAATAGGTTACTCAGATGTCGATTTTGCATGATGCAAAATAGATAGGAAAAGCACTAGTGGAAGCTGCCAATTTCTTAGAGGCAAATTGGTTTCTTGGTTTAGCAAGAAACAGAAATCAATTTCCACATCAACTGCAGAAGCAGAATATATTGCTGTAGGAAGGTGTTGTGCATAGATTCTTTGGATGAAGAATCAGTTACTAGACTATGGGTTAGAATTTTCTAAAATACCCATTTACTGTGATAATCAAAGTGTTATTGCTATGACAGGTAATCTAGTTCAACACTTAATGACAAAGCATATCAGCATTAGGTACCATTTCATAAGGGAACATGTGATGGAAGGTACAGTGGAATCGCATTTTGTTCCAACAGATCAACAACTAGCAGATATCTTCACAAAACTACTATGTGAAGCTACCTTTACAAGACTGGTAAATGAACTTAGAATGGTTTCAGGTTCTTTCTCTAAATCTATTTAGTTTTTGTTCTCATGCATCAGACTTTTTGATCAATGTTTACAGATTGTCTTATCTCCATATAATCTTGTTATCTGATGTGATTCTGTATACTCTGATAGTGTTTTGAATGTTCTGTGACTATTCACTCCAATGAGGATTATTTGTTAGATTCTGACTTAGTAGTCTTTAACAAACTACATATCCCATGTTTGAATTAGTTGTTTGTGTAGAAATCCATAACACAAGCAAACTCTGATTTTGATCTTAGTCAAATTTACTTTGTGTATCTTATTACTTGTTTAGTCCCAATGTGTTTGTAGAAGGGGGGTTGAATACAAACAGTACCGAATAATCGAATTAAATGCGGAATAAAAAAAGGGTGAAACAAAATTCAAGTTAAATAAAAATATTATTAAACTTGAAAGGTGTTACAACAACTGTATCGATTACAAGGAATTAATCTCAAATTAATTATCACAAATCTAGAATAAATTCGACATGAACTTTTTCTATTTTTGTAATAAAAAGATTCAAATGCTAAACGCAATTTGAGATTAAGTTCTAGGGATTTTGATCCACTAGATAGTTACACAAGAACAAGATAATGATTTCTAGTGGTTTGGATTTAACTTTACTAGCTAGAAATTGTGATCTTGATTTTAGCAGAGAAGAGATGATATATTTTTCAGCTTCTGCTTTTCTTTGTTCTTGAACTATTTTTCGGATGGATGATTGACTTCTGTTGCTTCTGTTGTTTAAATAATAAAACAACCACCTGATTTGTTGGCAAGACAATCCTTTTAGCTCAGCAAGACAATCCATTGAGCTAGCAAGACAATCCATTGAGCTAGCAAGACTTTCAGTGAGACTATTGATTGAACTAGCAAGACAATCAGAATGAACTGGCAAGACAATCCTCCTCCCAGTGTAACTTTCGGTATGACAATTGAAATGACTTGGCATGACAATCGGTATGACAATCCAGATTGTCATGCTAGTTCATTTTCAATTGTCTTGCTGATTTAAACTGATTTTAATCCAAAAACAATTCTGAAAAATCTTAATATTAATTCAGAATTAATTAATCAATTAATTCAATTAATAAATAAATTAATCTTTGCAGATATAATTTATTTTCTTAATTAAATTATATGACTTAATTAATTAATAGAGAATTAATACTAATCTTGAGCAGCAACCATTCTTCTGAAAATCTTCTGATAATCACAGTCAATTATGAATCAATTCCACCACTTCAATGTTGACACTCGATGTATTGTCTGGTTCATGAGTGACTAACTTCCGTGACGTTTCTTCATGTCTTTGACTTTGATACTTGATTTTCTTCAGATTAAATCCTTGTAATTCTCTGATACCCTGACGAGATCTCTGTCACTTGATTAAATCCACAATCTTGATTTGTATCACTGAGGCTTGATCAATTTCTTGAGCTTCTTCCAGTGAATTAATTCCTCAAGTCTGTAGATGAACCTTGTTTCTGAATCCTTTGACAGATGTTACTTTGCGAGATCTCTTTGACGGTAGATCCACTATTTACTTATTACATTCTTATTTGAGTTGAGTTAAATCCTTGAATATACAAATAGGCTATGACATATGCCTTACATTACTAAGTCTCAAACTAGATTTTTGCTTCTTATCTGTCAAATTCTGATGTCATTAAATCTTAAGGATGAACTACATGCTTGATAAGCCTCACTTATCTGAAGAAAACAAAAGAAAAGAAAAATTGAAGTCAGGTACTCCTTTGAGATCTAGAGTAAATATGTGAAAGGGAAGACCCAAGTGCATTGCTGGTATTAAGTTATATGCATTAGAAAAGAAAATAATTTTTTCTTGGTGACTTTTCACATTCTCTGATTACTGGATAAATACTCTGATAATAGCATAAATTATGATAGCAGTTGTGACTCATTTACACTGAGAAGCCACTATAAAAAGAATGACAAAAGATGCATAAAATGAGCACAAACAGTTGAGGTGGACTCTTGCATAAATTTATTCTATAGTAGACTTCAAAATTAAAGACAGATTTTAAGCATTTTTCTTAGTTATGCCTTATTTCTAAAATATCTGAAGTTTATCAGACTTTAATCATTATCTGATCATTTACAAATACACACACACTCTCACTCTATATGAATGATGAAAATTACTGTGGTGATTAAGTTGTTTTTGACAAACAGTTAAGTATTATTTGCATAAATTCTGAGGAAAAGTTTTGATGAAAGTTCTGATGATTAAACTCTAAAAACCAGTCAGTATTTGTGTGAAGAATCACGAAAACAGACATTCGCTTTTTGAGTACAGAAGCCATGTTCTAATGACCGTTAAATTCTGATGATAGTCAAGTTCTGATGCAAATCCTGATGGAAACTCTAATACTTACGGGGCATTATTTACTTGGCTTATTTTTAGTATTTACTATAACGGTTATATTTTGTCAGAAAATAATTAAGTGAGATAAAATAGTGATAATCATTTGGTTTATGGGCTGCGTGTTTATTTTGGTAACAGCATGTGTGCAATAATTACTGCTTATTTCCCGTGCCCACTAAAAACTATTTTGACTATTTACTGGATGACAGGTGTAAAATGTCTATTTTACTTCCAAAAAGAGCCATTGAGTGGAAAGAGAATAAATATTAGAGACAAAAGATTACCCAAATCTTTTATTTTATCTCTTACTTACTCTCTTATTTCTTTTACTCTCTCTCTCTTTTACTCTTTATTTTCTGACGGACTTTCTTACAGGCATTTTAACAAACACCTTGTGAACACAAATTTTCTCACTTATTTCTTTATAAAAATGGCACCCAAAGATCTAATCTATGATGGAGCCAAGTTTGTTCCTAATAACTACATGGCTATTCTTTCTAAGGACGAGGCTCCTTCAGAACTTCATTTCGTCCAAGACTTTCTTGCTCGAAGTGAAATAGGCTATGCACTGACCCAACTCCAGGTTCTCTCAGGCAAGCAAATACTGGAGTTTTGGAGGACTGGTGTCTATGATGATGGTGGAAAAGCTGGGTCCCCAAGTATTATCTTTACAACAGGGGTGGATGAGCATGTGGTGACCTTATCAACTGTTCGACAAGCACTACATTTGCCAGAAAATTGCACTTTCAATTCAACAGTTGAGGAGCCAGCTCTTCAACAAATGATGCCAAATCTGGGCTATGAAAAGTCTTTGGTAAAGCTGGGACAATTGAAGAGACCCCACATCAGGAGGGAGTGGAGCTTTTTCTTTGACTGTATTACAAAAGCTTTCACCAACAAGTGCTCAAACTTTGATGTTATACCCATAATGAGTCAGCAAATCGGGTATGCTCTTTTGAATCAAACACATTTTGATTATGCAAGTGATGTTTTGGGGTTTATTGGTGATAGGATGAAAGAAGATAGCAATATAGTCTATTTTGCTAGATTTTGTCAACTTATTTATACTTTCTGTTTTCTGATATGCCACAAAACTATAGTGAGACAATTGAACCTCTTTAAGCTACACAAAAGGGCTTTCACTGACTTATTATCTACTGATAATAAGAAGACTACACTAAGACCCCTCCAAATTCCTCAATCAGTTAAACAATTCTTAGTAAATGCTGATCCTCACACATACAGTTCTATATATCCTGATATAGCACCAGTACAATCTCAACCTCCATCAGCACCTTCAACAAATGCTCAACCAGCTCAAGCCTCACAACCACAGCCATCAGAACTTATTTCCAACCTGCAAAATCTTCTTAACCTCAACCATCAGCACCTTCTACCAAACCAACCTCTGGTACTTCCCAAAAAATGCCAGTTGTAAAATCTTCAAGGGCAAAATCTGTTCATAAATCTCCACCAAAGAGAAAAAGGATGATTCTAAGGGATGAGTCTGATGAAGAAGAGGAGAAAGTCCAGGTTCATGCATCAGAACCTGTGACAATAGAAGCTGAAAATGTAATTTTTCAGAAGGAGGTAGAAGCTGAAGGGTCTGAAATTCATAAACGGAAAAGATCTGCAAATTCTAATGCAGATCATGTTTCTCCACCATCCAGGAGATCTAAGAAAATGAGAGCAGGAAGGCATATGGCACAACCTCCATCTGAGGATACTAATGAAGCTGAGGAAGGGGATCAGAAATCTCTGATCTCATCAAAGCCAATAGTGATTGAAGCTTTGCCACCTCCACCTCAGGCTGAAAACACTGTTCAGGATACAGTGATCACACCTCCTGTCTCTCCTATCAAAGAAAATATTCCAGTTGAAGATTCAGGATTAAGTCCTGAAATTGACCTTCAAAGGCTGATCATACCATTTGTCCTGTTTCTGGAAGCTCCATAAGGACAAGTGACAACACCTGTTTCTCCACTAAAAGCTGACATACCAACTACTCCAATTCTGGATATGGAAACAGATGAAGTTGTACCAGAATCTCCAACAGCCATACACACACTTGTGTTGTCAGAAGATGAAGAGTTTCTTGCAAGTTCTGGAGAGCCAGCTCCAGTAAATACACCAGCTCAAACTCTTGGAAAGGAGGCACTAATTAAAATGTTTGTTGAACAAGCTGCTCCTGTTCCATGGGAAGAAACTCACAGAGGAGTTGAATGGACCAAAAAGTGGAATGAATCTGATTTCATTCCAAGCTCCAAAGTGCTGTCTAATCATATTGCTAAAGCTGATAAGTTGATGATAAATTCTGACTTTAAAGCTCAACTTAAAGTCACAGCTCTCAGTACTAAAAGCCTTCAAGGTCAAGACTCCATTACTCATGAAAAGGTTGACAAACTTCTGGAAAAAGCTGATAAGCTGGATATGGAGATCAAGCTAGACAAAAAGAGGTTTACCAAACCTATTCATGAGAAAGTAGAGGCAATTGAGAGGGTTCAAGAAAAGCAACAGGCTCAACTGACTGAGGTCCTGCAGAATCAAGCCTCTCAACAAGCTCAACTGAATGAAATTCAATCTTCAGTAGAACTTCTTATATCTCTACTCCTACCAGATGATGCCAAAAAGGGGGAGAAGGTAGTGAAGTCCAAATGCTCAACTAGTCAAGTACTGAAAAAGAAGGATGACAAAGAAGATGACCAGGGAAACCCTAGCAAGGGAAAAGGTCACGGTCAAGAGAAAAGTAGCAAAGTTTCTTCAAGGAAACTAATTACTGATGTTAGCAAATCTTCTACTTCTACATAGAAGAAGACAAGTTCTGAAGCTGTAGATGCTCAAGCTCTGATAGCAAGTTCTGATAATTAAAATCTGATATCAAGTTCTAATCTTCTCATTCAAGATGATAGTCAAGACTCTCAGAAGTTTTTGCAAACTCTAAAGCTCAAGGGAAGGGAGACTACAGTCTATTATAAAGATCCCAAGATTCAGAAACTTGATGAATAAATTGCTAGAAGACTATTTCTCAAGCATAATCCTAGATTGGGTTTAGAGACTTTAAAGGAGGAAGAAGCTAGATTTGCGTCTAAGAAGACAAATCTCAAGTCTAAAGCTTCTAATGCTAAGAAACCTCCAAGGCCTAAGGTAAAAGGCATTCTGATCAAGGAAAGCTTTGAGGCTTCAAAGCCCAAGACAAGATCACAAGTTGAAATTGATCCCAAGGATAAAGGGAAAGGAAAGATTGATGAACCTACAAAGCCACAGGAGATGAAGATTCCTCAAATCCTGATGAAACCTGTATGCAAACTGGTTCAAGTATTTGATGATGTTGCTGCAGTAGATGAAACTGTTCAAACTCTGAAGAGACGGAAGATAACTGAAGAATCTAAGACAACCTCTGACACAGCTCAAGTTGATTGGACCAAATTGACAGTTACTGATAAGAGAAAAATCCTATGAAAGAATGTTAATCCATCAGATCCTAAGAAAAGCCAACTGCTATCTGATTTCATGACTGTTGGATTGAAACTAGAGAAGCAAGAGACAAAGCTGGATTAGGTTCTGAAGAAGCCAAAATCAAGACAAGAGTTGAAGTACTTACAAGAGATCCATTCTTATTGACTGACAAACCTCTTGAAGAAGTTACACAGAAACACCTTGATAAGGTTATATATGTTCAAGTGGTACTGGATGCTCATGATAAAAGTAATGTCAAAGAAAAACTGATTATGTTTCTTGAAGATGGAAGAACATATATAATGTCAGAATCAGATGTGCTGAACAAATCTCTGAAAGAACTTCAATTCTTTCATTATCTTTTGGAGATAAAGTTTGAGATTACCAGGAGATGGTCAAATTTCATAATGAAGACCATCAGGGATAAAGTAAGAATTTCTGGATCAAGGGTTACAGAATTCATTCCAAATATAGTTGAAGATGATGGAAGTGAAATTCCAATGAAGAAGGATTATGCTAAACTTGAAGTCATTCTGAAAGAGAAATGTCTGTGCTATAGTGAAGACTCATCCCATCCAAGAATAATCAGACTTGGTGATGGTTCGGAAAGAAATCATATCTCAGAACTTAGGACTGCAATCTACCAGATTGGAAGTCAGGGTGAAGAATTGAAGCAAGTCAAAGCTACACTATCTCAAGTACTGAGGAATGCAGAAGAAAAGCTTATATCAAAGTTTGTCAAGAATCACTTTGGATTCAGATTGACTCAGTAAGATTGGTAAAAGCTACAAGGATTGTAAGTTGTAGTTAGTTATCTAATTAAACTCTCATTGCATTTGTACTTAAATGTTTTTGCATCATCAAATCTATTAGCTTGTATATTTTTCACAATTTACAAGTTGGGGGAGATTGTTAGATATATTTGTGATGTCATGTCTAATATCATGACTTACTGGAAATCAGAACTTACTGAAGTTAGAACTTATATCAGAATTTAAGGCCGTCAGGATTTATATCAGGACTTAAGTGTGGATACTTCAGATAAGGGAAGCAACTGATTTACAGGAAATGATCATGACTAAAACAATAGAAGATATGCATGGAGAGTTAGAAGACTAGAAGACTTGTAGAAGATAATATCTGATTGATATATTTTAGGAGACAGAATTGTATTCCATATCAATTAGAAGATATCTTGTAACTATGTACTATATAAACACAACTTAGGGTTTACACTATATATGTTATTTATTCATGAGGAAGATTATATATTGTAACCTAGCAGCTCTTAGTGATATTGTTTATCACTGAGAGAGAATAATTGTTCTATTGTAACAGAATTTATTATATTGAATATATTTGATTACTGTTACATACTTGTGTTAGAAATCGATTTGATTGTATAAACACTATATTCAACCCCCTTCTATAGTATTGTATGACCTAACATATCGAGTTTTGTAAAGATAAAAGGATTTACCGACAACGGACTGTTCGTGATACTCTACAGCTGTACAGGATGGTAGAACAAATGAATCAGACATTTTTGGAGAGAGCGAGGCTCATGTTCTCTAATGATGGGTTAGCTAGAAGTTTTTGGGCAAAAGCGGTAAGCATAGCGTGCTATCTAATCAACCTTGGACCTCAAAAATGTATTGATTTTAAAACACCTTATGTGATGTGGTCTTATAAGCCTGCAAATTATTCTTTATTGAGAGGTTTTGGTTATATTGTTTACTATCATGTAAGTGAGGGTAAATTAGAACCAGGAGCTAAAAAGGGTATATTGGTGGGTCTTGGGCTTGGTGTTAAGGGATATAGAGTCTGGTCACCTTTTGAGAGTAGAGTTATACTTAGTAGAAGTGTAATATTCGATGAAAATTCAATATTTAACCCTATTGTGACGTCCACTGTTATAGAAGAAAAAGGTAATATTGATAAACAGATGGAGCTACAAGTCACTCTAGATTAGAGTTATTCACGACCCCAAGGTGGAGAAGATTAACATGTTCCGACATATCTGAGAGGCCAGAATCTTCTAGGTAAAATACTCAGTGTGAAGAACGTCATCCAAGTATAGCTCTTGATGGGGCTAGAAGAGTTGGTGTTGGGCCTCCAAGGAGGTATGGTTTTGAGGATATGGTTGCTTATGTATTGTAGGTGGCTGAAGATGTGGATCTTCATGAGCCGTCTACCAACAAAGAAGCAGTTTCAGGTGGCGAGTTTTCTCAATAGATCTCTGTAATGAGGGATAAGATGGAGTCCCTGGATATGAATCAAACTTGAGAGCTAGTCGGGAGGCCTTGGATTCCAGTCATTAACATATCTGATGTAAGTCTAATTCTTTTTGTTAGTTTTAGAATAATGTCTTATGTTTTTATGTGATTTGAAGTTATGATGCTTAGGCAATGTTCACTTTTGAAGTCACTGGATTTGTTTGAATCAAACAAGAATCTAGACTCTACAATGTAAGTTAACAAGAAGATCAAAGTGGTAAACATTATTATACTCAAAATTATACATTTTCATCTTAACATTGATTCAATGAAATCTTATTAGAGTTTTATCATCTTGCTGGAAAAGTAAGGAATACTTATAAAGTGTCTAAATATCTAAAGTTTATTTCAGATGTTTTCTTCTATCCATGTTTATCAATAAAGTTCAGTTGTAACCTTTGGTTTTAAGACTTTGTATCTAAGGAGTTGGTTTTTCATTTTGATATTTCATTATGTTTGAAGTTATTTCAAGTTATTGGTTTCGTTATTTGATGGTGATATTTGATGGTTGTTATCCATATTGAAATTTACTAATTTTTCGCCATAGCACTTATTAGATAGAAACTATGACGTTATTAATGATTTGATAATTTAGACATGTAGATAGTATAAGTAATGTGTACAAATCTCAAGTTTATATTAGCTTATAGTTTCTACAATCCTATTTACTTTAATATGATACCAATTATATAAGAACATTATATATGGTTACTTTTATATAACCCAAATAACAAAATGAATATTTGTTTTAATTTGTAAAGTTTTTTTTTGCTAAATAATTTGTAAAGTTAATTCTTAGAAGTTAATTTACCACAATCAAGTTAATCATGATTCTTAATAAACTATTAACTCAATGCAAAGTCAAATTTCTGAATAATTTTAGAAGAATGATTAACATCAAATCGAAACTTAGCTGACTTAAATTATCAAAAGTTATATTTATGAAGCATCCATAGGAACATTCGATACTCATATGAAATAGTACATTTCTCATTATCAATAATTTTATCCATGACAAGCATGCAAAAATGATTTTTCCATTATAATTATATAATAAATAGTTAAACTTAATCCAAATTAGTACATGAAGAGATTTGTCACAAAATAAGTATCTAAACATTGATTTGATCTCAGTCGATGTTCATGTCATATGGTTTCTTCAGCAATTCTACTTCAAATTCCGCTTCATCCACTATGTATCCTGTCATATTGAATAGTATATTATGTTCTAACTTTACTCCGTTATCCTTTACAAACTTACTATAACCAGCAGAGAACCTTGCTTTACCATCGATATCGATAATCCCAACTATTCCCTCTCTTGTTTGCTCTGACTACAATCACCTCCTCTTTTTCTTCCACTATCGTTTTCTTGGATGTATATTTCGGGGAATGTACTGAGAAAATGTTTTAAAATTGGGTTAAGATAAGTCAAAAATATTAATAAGGTCCTTATAAATAATTATAACCAACATACATTCAGCATTACATAATAAACATACCACTCTGTGAAATTTATTATTCATGTGCGAAGCAGTTATTGATACAATAAATTATATTTCTATGTCCTCAGATACATGATCAACTCAATATGCCGCACCATCATCATCACTCATGCTATCTTCATTCAGCTATATTTCATCTTTTACATAAATGATAATCAATATAACCAAGTTTATTATTAGGTACTTATATATTAAATGGTATGATTGATTTACAAGAGTGTTTGTGTAAAAACTAATATTATAAGATAAATAAAAGTTTTTATCGGTTTTCATGTTGGTCGTTTGAAAGACCTTTGATCTATCAAAGATGCAAATGTCGAAATGTCCAATCTCTTTGTCGATGAACATTAAGATCTCAAATAATTCGATATAGCCTTCTTTAACAAGTGAAAGTAGTTCATAAATCTTGCCATTATATTTCCTTTTTTGTACGTTCCTTGGTATATCTCTCCATTTTCTACTGAAAATGTCACTGATTATGGAATATTATCTCCAAACCGTTCAAAGAATCTTGATGTCAAAACCTGAATTGTAAAAGAGATAGTTAATGCATAAGATACAGGAGAAAAATAGATCAAATATCAAGTTTATCATTTTCAAACACTTACACTTCCACCACCTTTTAGTATAGGTCCAATTACACGTGAAAGAAATTTTCATTATATTCCATAATTAGTATCTGATACAATATCAGTTTGTCATATGTTTATTAGAAGTTGTAGCATATTATTTTAAAACAAATTATGAATTTTGGCAGATGAATATATATTATATGTTTACCTTGATGGCAAACTGGACCTCGCTATCATTATTGATTTGCCATAATTTACTTTCGTCAATCCATCACTTAGATCATATGCAGTGAATATCCCACTTTCTGTATAAAGGAGCACCGAACTAATCCAGAATTTTTTTTAAATTCTTTCATAAGCAAAGAATTTTTTTTAGTTGTCCATTTGAGTAAAGGACAAGAATTTGTCGTCTGTTTGGGAAGCATATTCAGACACTCCTTGTTATATTCTTACCATAATCGTTAACAAATTGTTCATGTATATTATGAAACAGCATATATAACAACATATTAGCCAATTTTTTATATATCTGACGAAGTATTAACGTTGTTCAGAAAACATTTTCATATAGTTGAATTTCTGATACCATAACATCCATATCGGATGTTTCAGTCTCCAAGAATTTGATGAAGCTTGACACATTGTGTGTATGACACCCTCAATCTCGGGGTTAGAAAATAAGGACAGATACACCAAAATACTAATACCATAATAGCAGAAATATAATAAACCTCAATACTAATAGGATTTAAACAGGATAAAATATGAGATAAGATTACAATTACCAACCAAAATATAATTTTATTACGACCTAAAATATGAATAAATTCAAATTATTCGATTCCAACTTGGAATCGACAGATAACCCAAAAGTATCTGATTCAACCATTACACATCCCACCATCGCTTGCTCACGCATCAAATACCTAATCTGGCATCTGAAAACCTACAACACGGTATGGATAGCCAGGAATGCTCTTACGAGCGATGTGATAAGTGGATTTTATATCCACTTGGAATGCTTTATTACAAGCTTAAATTGGTGTTTTGGACTCAAGTTGTTGGTATTTTGATGTATTTTTGTGTTAATGCATTTCAGGTATCAGTTAAATGAAGAAAAGAGCTTTTAAAGGAAATATGATTAAAAGTGATCAGAATTGGAAGCCAAGGCCATTGTCAAGTTGTAGAGAATCTCAATAGCTTCGCGTGGGCAGTTGAATCGCCTAATTCTGACGAGTAGAACTCAAGTTATGGCCAAAACAAGATTCATCAGAATATTTTTCCCAGTCAGTAGCTGAGCGCCCGCTCAGGAGAGCTGAGCGCCCGCTCAGGAGAGCTGAGCGCCCGCTCAGGAGAGCTGAGCGCCCGCTCAGGAGAGCTGAGCGGCCGCTCAGGGCGCGGCTGGTCGCTGATTTCGCTGAAAAAACCTTTTTTGAGTAGAATTTGACGATTTTAAGGGTCCAGGTCCACTAGGGGCGTATATATACTTAAAAAAAAGGGTTTTCATCATCCGGGAAGATTGGGATACCAAGGAGAAGACCTAGAAGCACAGAACAACTCCGAAAAAGAAGATCTTGTTTTCAACTTGTGATTCTTTGAATTAGTTGTAACTTTGGATGCTCGTTTTCGTTCTTGTTGAACCTAGATCTCGTTTATTCGTGCTTTGATTATTGTTTAGTTTATTAAGACCTTGTTTATACCATGCTTTCATTGGAACCCATGGTGACGATGAGTTCGATTATGGGCTAATCGTTGTCATGGGATTCTACTGGATTTACTTATGGATTTCAATAATTAAATTATTTCGATATCTTGGTGTGTGGTGATTGATTGATATCCTAGTATTGGTTGTGCTTATTCGTCTTATGTGCGTAGATAACATATAAGATAGCGTGTTAATCTCTATTGAAGCGACAGTGAATATAGAGGTTTAGAACTTGCCATGCTAGCATAGGTTCATGTATTTGTTATGCATGATTCGTAGGTAACTCTAACCGTTTTACTTGCCCTATGTAATTAAGATAGATAACTTGTGTTTAAACCGTTATGTTGTCAAATTCTATAGACATATAGGGTCTCGATATAATTGGTGCCTATTCATCTTCTATCTCTTTTGTGGATGTCTGGTAGAATGGTACTCGTGCAACGAAAGTTGGCGTTTATCAGTTTCGTGTTATCTGATTAGTGTCCTCACCATCACATGCTAAGGTTAAGAATGAGAAGGCTATTGAACGAAGTATTTAATGAAGTTAGGATCCCATGTTTGTCATATATAGTAATTCAACTTCAATTCTCTTAGTTAATGTTATTTAGTATAATCTCTTAGTTTAATAAAAACCCAATTTGTTATTTATCTTAGCATTGAGCGATAACCATACATTGTTGCATAGGTGCATAAATTGAACTTAACCTAAACCAGTCTCTGTGGGAACGAATCTGATTTATATCTTATACTACTTGCGAACGCGTATACTTGCGTGAATATTAGCGCGTGTTTTCGCCCTAACAAGTTTTTGGCGCCGCTGCCGGGGAACTCATTGTTAATTTTTAGTTTATGTGCTTGTCATCAGTGGTCGTTAAAGTTCACTGACTCGAATTCTTTTACTTTCACGGTTTATTTGTTTGTGTTTCAGGTACTCATTACAATGGGAGATCGAGCAGCACGAACGAAAGCCTTGATGGATTTTTCTCAACCCAAGATCAATGACATTCAATCTAGCATTGTCCGGCCAGCTATCACAGCTAATACCTTTGAGATCAAGCTTGGCATAATTCAATGGGTACAGACTTCAGTCCAGTTTGGGGGTTCTCCAACGGAATATCCCAATACACACATTAGGGATTTCATTGAGATCTGCGACACCTTCAAGTTCAACGGTGTTTCTGAAGATGTTGTGAAGCTGAGACTGTTCCCATTCTCTCTGAGGGACAAGGCTAAGAGCTGGTTACACTCTCTACCAGCTGGTTCGATTAGTACTTGGGAGGATCTTGCTCAGAAATTCCTTACTAAATTCTTCCCTATGGCGAAGACAGCTGCAATGAGGAACGCTATTACTCAATTTATGCAGCAAACGGGAGAATCGCTATGTGAAACTTGGGAGCGTTACAAGGAGATGCTTAGGAAGTGTCCTCATCATGGAATTCCTGATTGGATGATCATCACTTGTTTTTACAATGGGTTGGGAGCACAGTCCAGACCCATGCTTGATGCAGCATCAGGCGGAGCATTATGTGCAAAGAGCTATGAGGAAGCTTATGATCTAATTGAACTGATGGCTGCTAATGAATATCAGTATCCAACCCAGAGATGTCCACAGGGCAAGGTAGCAGGAGTTCTTGAGGTGGATACAGCTACGGCTATCACTGCTCAACTAAAGGCGTTGTCTATGAAGATCGATTCTCTGGCTAACTATGGTGTTAAGCAGATAATTAGTGTTTGTGAGCTGTGTGCAGGTCCGCATGCGACAGAACAATGCGCTATATCTAGCGACTCAGCTCAGTTTGTGAGCAACTTTCAGAGATCGCAGCAACCAGTTCCAGACACTTATCATCCTGACAACTGGAATCATCCTAACTTCAGCTGGAGCAACAATCAGAATGCGATGCAACAGCCGTTCCAGCAGTTTGGAAATAAGCTATTCAACCCTTCTGGTTTTCAGCAACAAATTGCACCAAAACAACAACTCCAAATTCAACAACAAAATCATGATGCAGGTCTATCTTCGAATGAAAAATCTGAATTGGAGGAGTTGCGGCTTATGTGCAAAAACCAGGCTATTATATGCCAAAGCCAGGCTATTTCCATCAAGACTATGGAGAACCAAATAGGGCAAATTGCTAATGCCTTATTGAATCGGCCGCCAGGAATGCTTCCTAGTGATACAGAAACAAATCCAGGCAAGAGGGAAGTTGAAGAACAGGTGAACGCCATCACCTTAAGGTCTGGAAAGGTCGCAAGCCCCCAAGTTCAGCAAGACGAAGAGCCTGAAAAGTCTCAAGTTCCAGAATCTGAAGTTTTGGCTGAAGAAGATGTGCAGAAGGAAGTAGAGGTGGAACCAAGGAAGACTACTGTGGAACACACTCCTCCTGAGAGTAATACAGGGGAGAAACAGATCTATCCTCCACCTCCTTTTCCTAAGAGGCTGCAGAAGAAAAAGCTGGATAAGCAATTTGCTATGTTTCTGGAGGTGTTCAAGAAACTTCATATCAACATACCTTTCGCCGAAGCTCTTGAAAAGATGCCTAGCTATGCGAGGTTTATGAAAGGTATTCTCTCTCAGAAAGTGAATCTCGATGACTTAGAGACCGTTGCTCTCACAGAGGAATGCAGTACTGTGCTGCAACAAAAGTTGCCTCCGAAGCTTAAAGATCCTGGAAGCTTCACTATTCCTTGCACCATCGGAAACTTGTCGTTCGACAAGTGTTTATGTGATTTAGGAGCTAGCATCAATCTGATGCCCTTATCTATCTTCAATAAGCTTGGTCTGCCTGATCCGAAACCAACATACATATCATTGCAACAGCTGACCGTTCCATCGCTTATCCACGAGGTATAGTAGAGGATGTCTTGGTCAAGGTGGATAAACTCTTCTTCCCTGCTGACTTTGTAATTCTTGATTTCGAGAAAGATAAGAAGATTCCCATCATCTTGGGAAGACCATTCTTGGCTACAGGCCGAACTATGATCGATGTGCAAAAAGGAGAGCTTACGATGAAGGTTCACGATCAAAAGGTCACTTTTAATGTGTTCAAGGAAATAAAGTTACCCACAGCTAAAGAGGAGTGTTTTAAAGTAGAGCAACTGCAGGTTTTGAATGCACCTCCGTGGAAGAGGAAGTTGGATGTGCCATTCGATTCTCTTGGGTTAGCAGAGCTGAAAATTTCTCAGGAGCGTCTTGAGCCATCTATTGAAGATGCTCCCACACTTGAGCTCAACCCACTACCAAATCACTTGAGTTATTCATTCTTAGGTGCACCCCCTGACAAGGGGTTGGGATATATCTTTGATGATGTAGAGGGTAGCCGAACGGATCCTCTAGTGCCTATAGAGGGTTCTTCTCATATGCAGCACGTAGTTGATAGGACTGGTGTTGGTGATGAGCAGTACAGACGAGTAACTAGGCGTATGGAGGCTATGCACGACATTCACCGTCATTTTGCTGCAGATTTGACACATGCTTTCGGTACTGTTGTTCGAGACACTGGTGGCGAGGTTGATTGGCCACCTGATCCTCCACCCGAAGAGGGTGATCTTTCCGACGACTAGGTATGCCTGAAATCCTTATTATTACCTTCAATGAGGACATTGAAAATTTTAAGTTTAGGGGTGATAATGTAAGGATTAGTAGTGTGTGTCCATATAGATTCATATAGATTCATATTGCATGTTTAATTATAGTTCATTCATATTTTTGTATGATTGTTCATTTAGGACATATTTGTTTATTTTTATATAATTTCATATAGTTGCATTTGCATGCATATTTAGCATGATCCCTTAAGATGAACTATGATATTTGATAAGTTGATGTTGATTTAAGTGTGGTGATGACGAACAGAGGGATGTTTAAGTCCTAATGAATTGATTTGCATGCCAGAAACAAATATTTTCACAAAGTCTTATAGGGTTGCTTTTGATCTAGATCATGATCATACTTGTTTGTTGTTGAGATTTAATCACTTGGTTATATTTAGAATTTGTGATCTTCTCGTAGTGACGTAAAAACACTGATTCTTTTTATCTGGAGAAAAACTTGGATTTCATTGCTAGTTGTTGTAAGGCTAGGTGTCAAATGGCTAGTAGCCGGCTCATATTTTTATGAGTAGTCTAGGGTTGAATGAGATGGAGCGAAACGCACTCATTCAGAAATTATTAAAAAAAAAGAAAAGAAAAAGAAAAAAGAGAAAAAAAAGAAAGAAAAAAGTATGTGTTTATGCATAATTGATCAAGAGTGAGCTCTTTAATACTCGAGTTATTAAGTTTTAGGGGACTTTGTGCCTAGTGACCTAAGGCTTTTATAGTCTGGGATCCATTAACCTAACGCTCGCTACATGGGTATTATTGCATAAGTCTTTTGGGACCTCATTCATTGCACGATCAAATAAGCATCTTTGCTATGTGTTCAATAATAGTGTAAATCCTTGTATAACTCTAGTAGAAAGGAGGTGTTGTGAGTCATAATGTGTTTATTGTCTATTCTGTTTATAAACTTTTGATTGTTTCGATGATAGATAAGTTATGGTTATTGATCTAGTATCGAGAGTATATCTGTTAAGCATCCACACACGCATGTTTCTGGTTTGTGAGTAGGTTTGTGGGATTTATTCAAACTCTGTTTCAAGTTATTGCATTCTTAGAGGTATTGGTTTATTCATTTGGTTATGGTTATTCTGAGGGGATCGATTGCATTATCATTTAGTTGCATTCACATAGTTGCATTCATGCATTAGGTTTGTTTTATAGTTTTGAGTCTCTTTATGCTTGAGGACAAGCATCGATTCAAGTTTGGGGGTGTGATAAGTGGATTTTATATCCACTTGGAATGCTTTATTACAAGCTTAAATTGGTGTTTTGGACTCAAGTTGTTGGTATTTTGATGTGTTTTTGTGTTAATGCATTTCAGGTATCAGTTAAATGAAGAAAAGAGCTTTTAAAGGAAATATGATTAAAAGTGATCAGAATTGGAAGCCAAGGTCATTGTCAAGTTGTAGAGAATCTCAATAGCTTCACGTGGACAGTTGAATCGCCTAATTCTGACGAGTAGAACTCAAGTTATGGCCAAAACAAGATTCATCAGAATATTTTTCCCAGTCAGTAGCTGAGCGGCCGCTCAGCAGAGCTGAGCGCCCGCTCAGAGAGCTGAGCGCCCGCTTAGGGCGCGGCTGGTCGCTGATTTCGCTGAAAAAGCCTTTTTGAGTAGAATTTGACGATTTTAAGGGTCCAGGTCCACTAGGGGCGTATATATACTTAAAAAAAAGGGTTTTCATCATCCGGGAAGATTGGGATACCAAGGAGAAGACCTAGAAGCACAGAACAACTCCGAAAAAGAAGATCTTGTTTTAAACTTGTGATTCTTTGAATTAGTTGTAACTTTGGATGCTCGTTTTCGTTCTTGTTGAACCTAGATCTCGTTTATTCGTACTTTGATTATTATTTAGTTTATTAAGACCTTGTTTATACCATGCTTTCATTGGAACCCATGGTGACGATGAGTTCGATTATGGGCTAATCGTTGTCATGGGATTCTAGCGGATTTACTTATGGATTTCAATAATTAAATTGTTTCGATATCTTGGTGTGTGGTGATTGATTGATATCCTAGTATTGGTTGTGCTTATTCGTCTTATGTGCGTAGCTAACATATAAGATAGCGTGTTAATCTCTATTGAAGCGACAGTGAATATAGAGGTTTAGAACTTGCCATGCTAGCATAGGTTCATGTATTTGTTATGCATGATTCGTAGGTAACTCTAACCGTTTTACTTGCCCTATGTAATAAAGATAGATAACTTGTGTTTAAACCGTTATGTTATCAAATTCTATAGACATATAGGGTCTCGATATAATTAGTGCCTATTCAGCTTCTATCTCTTTTGTGGATGTCTGGTAGAATGGTACTCGTGCAACGAAAGTTGGCGTTTATCAGTTTCGTGTTATCTGATTAGTGTCCTCACCATCACATGCTAAGATTAAGAACGAGAAGGCTATTGAACGAAGTATTTAATGAAGTTAGGATCCCATGTTTGTCATATATAGTAATTCAACTTCAATTCTCTTAGTTAATGTTATTTAGTATAATCTCTTAGTTTAATAAAAACCCAATTTGTTATTTGTCTTAGCATTGAGCGATAACCATACATTGTTGCATAGGTGCATAAATTGAACTTAACCTAAACCAGTCTCTGTGGGAACGAATCTGATTTATATCTTATACTACTTGCGAACGCGTATACTTGCGTGAATATTAACGCGTGTTTTCGCCCTAACACGGTGCGCCTAAGCCTGGCCATCTTCTTGATTTACTGCCATGGTTAGATCAAAGCAAATAAGTGAGCAAAGACGCTCAACAAGTAACTATATAGCAGTTCTAAATATCAACATAAACAATATTAACTGAGGCATTCTATTTTTGGATACAACTAAGCTAAGTGGCAGCATTCTTTTATTGGCTAGGTAAAGGCATTTGAAAAGGTTCCGGGCATTCAAACTTCAAAGTTTGGGGGAAAGCCGACATTCATCACAAATCAATAATAAGGTTCTCAAGGAGTTTCTCATTTCAAAGGAAGCAATCAATCAGGCTTCGAGAATCAATACAACGTAAAATGATAGGGTTCTTGATCAAATTTCATCACTTTAAAGAAGATACTATTCATTTTTTTTCATTTCAAGTAATTAAGCAAGTTGCTTTATCAAAGATGTGCATTACCCTTTTTATAAATTACTAAAGAACCCCTGTTTGGAAGATCCATCTTTTAAATATAATACGGGTGATCAGCCCGTACTGACCTTCATCTGGTCGTTAAGGTACCTATGGAAATATTTCATCCTTATAATGGACTAGCCCCGCTAGCCTCTTATATGACTGGACTAGTCCCACTAGTCTCTTACGTCTCTATCCGATCTTCAAGGAATTTATGTGGAAAACCTTTGTGTTGAAATACAAGAAAGTTTATCTGAACTCAGTTTTAACATTACCGATAAGTGAAATCATTTGGACTCTTTCATGTCGAAAGTCATTCTTAAGTCCAATTTAAGAATTCAAGGAAAGTGAACAAATCGAAAATAAAAGGGGATCATAAGTTAAAGGTATTGATCGATCGTTGAACAAGTGTATAAGTTTGCAATAAGGATAGTTCCAAAGAACGATATGTAACAAGGTATAAGGAATAAAAGGGCATCTTAGTTAACAAGATATAACATGTGATAAGTTAATAACGTTCTTTTTAGGGTCAAGGATTCACAATTAACAAGATACATGGATAGGGTAATAAATTCTAGAAACAAGGGGTTATTGTTAGGGATCTGTTAGATATATTTGATAATGTCAGACTAATATGTTTTATGTTTAGATTTCAGATCTTATTTGAACAGAACAAATCAGTACTTAACTGATCAGTACTTATACTGGAAGTCAGAACTTAAGGGATATCAGTACTTATGATTATCAGGAGATAAGCATCAGGAGATAGATATCAGAACTTAAGTGCTGAAGGACGATCAGATAAGGACAGTAGCTGATTAAAGTTAAGAAGATCAAGATAAACATAAGAAGAGATATGTATGAAGAAGGAATTCCGTGAAGAATGGAATACTTGGAATAGCAGATACCTGATTGATATATTTTAGGAAGCAGAATTATATTCCATATCAATTAGCGATTATCTTGTAACTGTGTAGTATATAAACACAGACATAGGGTTTACACTATAAGTGTTATCATAATCGAGAATATTATTTACTATAACCCTAGCAGCTCTCGTGATATTTTGTTCATCACTGAGAGATAACAGTTCCAGATTGTAACAGAGTTTATCGTTTAAATAAAGTTTGTTTTCTGTTACATAAGTTCTTGAAGTTTGATTTGATTGTAATAAACACTGTATTCACCCCCTCTACAGTGAAAGTGTGACCTAACAAGTGGTATCAGAGCCTTCTGTTAACACACATACAGTTAAAGATCCAAACACAATCATGTCTGACACAGAAACTCCAACTAAGCCTACCAAAACTGAGGAATCATCAAAGACATCAACTCAGAGTCGATATGAGACTATCAGAGTTCCCATATTGAGACCATCTGAATATCCCATATGGAAGGTAAGGATGACCATGTTTCTGGAAGCAACAGATCCAGAATACCTTGATAGAATCAAGGAAGGGCCTCACAAACCTACCAAGCTCGCTGTTGTAGTTGCAGGTGAAGCAGCAATGACCGTACCAAAGGAAAAGAGTGATTACACTGCTGAAGATATAGCATCTATTTCTAAGGATGCCAAGGTACGACACTTATTGCATAGTGCCATTGATAATGTAATGTCAAACAGGGTAATCAACTGCAAGACTGCTAAGGAGATATGGGATGCACTGGAGACAAGGTGTCAAGGAACTGAAACAGTTAAGAAGAACAGGAAGACAATACTCACTCAAGAGTATGAACACTTTGACTCTAGGACTAATGAGTCATTGACTGATGTATATGATAGATTTGTCAAACTCTTGAATGACTTGTCATTAGTAAATAAGGAGTATGATCTTGAAGATACAAACCTTAAATTCCTGTTAGCTCTTCCTGAATGTTGGGATTTGAAGGCAACAACAATAAGAGACAACTACAATCTTGATGAAACAACTCTTGATGAAATCTATGGAATGCTCAAGACTCATGAACTTGAGATGGAACAAAGAAGCAAGAGGAAAGGAGGAAAGTCAAGGACAGTTGCTCTCAAGGCTGAAGAGGAATCCCCCAAACCACCTTCCTCAAAGAAAGACAAGGGTAAAGCTCTTATCATAAAGTCTGATACTGAGTCATCAAGTTCTGAGAGTGATGATGACTCAGATTCTGAAAGCTTGCCTGAAACTAATGCTGATGAGGAGATGATGAAGCTGTGTGCTCTTATGGTGAAAGGAATCACAAAGATTGCATACAGGAAGTTCAGGAAGGGAAAGAAATTTTCCAGAAAAGGCATAAGTTCTGATAAGAAGAATTTCAGAAGATCTGAAGGAAGAGGAGGAAAGTCTGACAGAGGAGATTACGCTAATGTTAAATGTTATAATTGTGGTGAGAAAGGCCACATATCTCCTGATTGCAAGAAGACCAAGAGTGACAAAGCCAAAGCTCTTGTCACAAAGCAGAGAAGCTGGACAGACACCTCAGACTCTGAAAGTGAGGAGAACTATGCATTAATGGCAAATGCTGATAAATCAAGTTCTGAGAGCAGTTCTGAAGCTCCTGAAACAAAGGTACCTCAGACTACTTATGCTTTTCATACTGATGATATTAATGAGTTGAGAAGATATCTTAAAACCATGTTTGTTAGTTATAGAGATCAAACTTTAACATGTGAAAGATTAACTTCTGAAAATCTTGCTTTTAGGAAAAGAAATGATTTCTTAGAAAAAGAGTTAGTCATGTTCCATCAAACTCAGCAGGATAGAGATGATGCTTTTTACGTTAGGGATGAAGTGCTAAAAATGAATGAATCTCTAAAAACTGAGTTAGAAAAGGAGAGAGAGATTATCAGAACTTGGACTAACTCTGGCAAAACAACTCAAAATTTGCTAAGCAGTGGAAACTGGAAAGAGGGCTTAGGCTATGGAGAAAATAAAAATGAAAAAGGAACTGTAGAAATTAAGCCTGTTGATAAGCAAAAGCCGAAGTTAAAACCTGTTAAGTTTGTAACTGAAAAATCTGAAAATGAGAAATCAGAAGTTAAAAAGGAATTAGCTTCTGACAAACTAAAACAGGAAAAGACAGCTGAAGTTAACATAGGCTTAATGACAAAGAAGCAGCTTAAGCATAAGCTGAAAGATGTTAAGAATGCAAACAAGGTAAAATCACCTAGGAAAAACAGGAATGGAAAGGAAGGTGTGAATAAAAGCAATAACAATAAATCTGTTCCTGATGCTCCTAGAAAAGCATGTCATAACTGTGGAAGTTCTAACCATCTGGCTTCTTTTTGCAGGAAGAATAAGAATATTAACTCCTTATCTACAAAGTCAGGAGTTAAGAGTCAGTCTGTTAGATACAAACCACAAAATCCTTGTTTTCATTGTGGTAGTTTATGGCATTCCATTTATACTTGTAAGGAATATCATAGTTTGTACTATGATTATTATCAAATAAAACCTTCTTTAAAGAAAGTTTCTGTTGTTCCTTCTAGTGTAAGTTCTGATTCAAAGTCTGGTAGTATAAGTTCTGATAAGAAAACTGTTAACATAAAATCTGATGCTAAATCCGCTGCAAATGTTAACGAACCTAAAAAGGCCAAAGGATCCAAGCAAGTCTGGGTCCTTAAAACTAATAATTAGTGGTCTTTTTGATTGCAGGGCAACAGGAAAAATATTTTAGTTCTGAACAGTGGATGTTCAGGACATATGACTGGAAATAAGGCCCTGCTATCAGACTTTGTGGAGAAAGCTGGCCCAAGTGTTTCTTATGGAGATGGCAACATTGGAAAAACTTTGGGATATGGCAATATCAATCTTGGGAATGTCATCATTAAAGATGTAGCTCTGGTCTCAGGACTTAAACACAACTTACTGAGTATAAGTCAAATCTGTGACAGAAATTATCATGTTGATTTCTTTGC
Source organism: Apium graveolens (assembly GCF_009905375.1). Classification (NCBI taxonomy): domain Eukaryota; kingdom Viridiplantae; phylum Streptophyta; class Magnoliopsida; order Apiales; family Apiaceae; genus Apium; species Apium graveolens. The sequence goes on from NC_133656.1 coordinate 149,131,633, forward strand.
AGAACATTGTGAAATAGTTAGTAAATCTAAAGAAAAAATTGTTCTGAAGGGATTCAGGCGTGGTAACATTTATGAAGCTAAGCTTTCAACAAGTTCTGATGGTTCTGCAATCTGTTTAGTGAGTAGAGCCTCAACTGAAGAAAGCTGGAATTGGCACAAGAAACTCTCTCATTTAAACTTCAACAAGATAAATGAACTGATCAAGAAAGATCTTGTGAGAGGACTGCCAAAATCAGTGTTTGTTCCTGATGGTCTTTGTGACTCATGTCAGAAGGCTAAACAAAGAAAATCTTCGTTCAAGAGCAAGACTGAATCATCAATTCTTGAGCCTTATTATCTGCTTCATGTTGATCTATTTGGTCCAGTGAATGTCATGTCTATTGCAAAGAAGAAATATGCGTTGGTCATAGTAGATGAGTTCACCAGATACACATGGGTGTATTTCTTGCACACAAAAAGTGAAACTGCATCTATCCTGATTGATCATGTCAAACATCTGGATAAATTGATCAAAGATTCTGTGAAAATTTTGAGGAGTGATAATGGCACTGAATTCAAGAATTTGATAATGGAAGAGTTCTGCAAAAATCATGGAATAAAGCAGGAATTTTCTGCTCCTGGAACTCCACAGCAAAATGGAGTTGTTGAAAGGAAGAATAGAACTCTCATTGAAGCTGCACGAACAATGCTTGAAGAAGCAAAGCTTCCAACCTATTTCTGGGCTGAAGCTGTGCAGACTGCTTGTTTTACTCAAAATGCAACACTCATTAACAAGCATGGAAAAACACCATATGAGATGGTGAAGAACAAGAAGCCAAATCTCAAATACTTTCATGTATTTGGATGTAAGTGTTTTGTTCTCAAGACTCATCCTGAACAGCTATCCAAGTTTGATCTAAAAGCTGATGAGGGAATCTTTGTGGGATATCCACTTTCTACAAAAGCCTTCAGAGTCTATAATTTGAGAACAAAAGTGGTCATGGAATCTATCAATGTCTCTTTTGATGACAAGAAGATCACTGGACTTGAAGATTGCATTGATCATGATCAGCTGAGTTTTGAAAATGAAGATTCATATTCTGATACCTCAAGTCCTGACAGTCTAAGTCCTGATACTGTAAATTCTGATGGATTAAACTCTGATGTTATTGAAACTGTGGTGACTACGTCAAAGGAAGATGCACCAATGCAGGGGGAGCATACTCAAGATATTATCACATCTCAAGAAGCATCAGAACATACATCTGGCTCTTCAAATTCTGATTCGTCAAGTTCTGATAAGCCAAGTACTGACAGTACTGAAAATCTAAATACTGAAGGATCCAACTCAGAGAGCATAGTTTCAGGGGGAGCATCAGAAAATGAAACCGAAGACAGCATGAATCATGGGGGAGCATCCAGTTCTAGAGAAAATCTTCCATCTGCAAGGAAGTGGACAAAATCACATACACCTGATTTGATAATTGGAAATCCTGAGGCAGGTGTCAGAACTAGAACAGGTACTTCGAATGAATGTCTTTACAATTCTTTTCTCTCTCAGTCTGAGCCAAAGAAAGTGGAAGAAGCTCTTCAAGATGCTGATTGGGTGCAAGCAATGCAAGAAGAGTTGAATGAATTTGAAAGAAACAAAGTCTGGACCTTAGTGCCAAGACCCAAGAATAGATCGGTTGTTGGTACAAAGTGGGTATTCAGAAACAAAACTGACAGTGATGGCATAATTGTAAGGAACAAGGCAAGGCTGGTTGCAAAAGGATATTCTCAACAGGAGGGAATTGACTATGATGAAACATTTGCTCCAGTTGCTAGGTTAGAAGCCATAAGGATATTCATGGCTTATGCTGCTCACAAAAAGTTTACTGTCTTTCAAATGGATGTGAAAAGTGCTTTTCTCAATGGAGAATTGGAAGAGGAAGTATATGTTGAACAACCTCCAGGCTTTGTAGATTCCAAACATCCAGATTATGTCTACAGGCTTGATAAAGCACTTTATGGACTTAAGCAAGCTCCTAGAGCATGGTATGAGACTTTAGCTCAGTTTCTTCTGGAAAGTGGATTCAACAGAGGAACTATTGACAAAACACTGTTCTATCTCAACCATGGCAAGGACTTACTTTTGATCCAGATTTATGTTGATGATATTATTTTTGGGTCTCCAAATGACAAACTTTACAAAAAGTTTGCCAAACTAATGCAGTCAAGATATCAGATGAGTATGATGGGAGAACTTAGTTATTTTCTGGGCCTTCAAGTCAAGCAGAGTGAAGAAGGAACTTTTATTTGTCAATCTAAGTACACCAGAAACTTGCTGAAGAAATTTGGAATGCAAGACTGTTCAAGTGCATCCACTCCCATGGCCACTGCAACAAAACTGGATAAGGATACTGGTAATTCAGTAGATATTACTGATTACAGAGGTATGATTGGCTCACTTCTCTATCTAACTGCTAGTAGACCAGATATCATGTTTGCTACCTGTCTTTGTGCAAGATTTCAAGCAGATCCAAGAGAACCTCACTTAACAGCTGTAAAAAGAATCTTTAAGTATCTTAAAGGAACAGTTGATCTAGGATTATGGTATCCTAGAGAATCAGATTTTAAATTAATAGGTTACTCAGATGCAGATTTTGCAGGTTGCAAAATAGACAGGAAAAGCACAAGTGGTAGCTGCCAATTTCTTGGAGGCAGGTTGGTTTCTTGGTATAGCAAGAAACAAAAGTCAATGTCCACATCAACTGCAGAAGCAGAGTATATTGCTGCAGGAAGCTGCTGTGCACAGATTCTTTGGATGAAGAATCAGTTACTGGATTATGGGTTAACATATTTCAAAATCCCTATTTACTGTGATAATCAAAGTGCTATTGCTATGACAGGTAATCCAGTTCAACACTCTATGACAAAGCACATCAGCATCAGGTACCATTTCATCAGGGAACATGTGGATGAAGGTACAGTGGAATTGCATTTTGTTCCCACAGATCAACAAGTAGCAGATATCTTCACAAAACCACTGTGTGAAACTATCTTTTCAAAATTGGTAAATGAACTTGGAATGATTTCAGGTTCTTTCTCTAAATCTGCTTAAACTTGTTCTATGTTATCAGACTTTATGATCAGTATTTACAGAATTAATCTCTTTGTATATTCTGTGCATTAAGTGATAAATGTCTTTAAATACTGACTGTTGTCTGATATATGTTTCTAAACTCTGATAAGTGATATGTCTGTTTAAGTACTCATTCTATCCTATGAGGATAACTGTGCTAGATACTGATCTACTAGTCTTCAATAAACAAATGATCCCATGAAAGAAGTAATTATTTCTGTGGAAATCTTATAACACAAGCAAATTCTGATACTTGAGCTTAGTTTAGTTTACTTTATTCATCTTATTACTAAGTCCCAAATTAGAATAATGCTACTCATCTGTTTAAGTTCTGATTCTAGTAAAACTGCTGAATGTACTAAGTGCTGATAAACCTCACTTATCAATAGAAAAAGAAAAAGAATCAAAGAATAATATCAGGTATCCTTTGAGATCTAGAGTAAAAATGTGAATGGGACGACCCAAGTGCATTGCTGGTATTAAGTAAATATGCATTAGAAAAGCAAAATATTTTCTTGGTGACTGTTCACACTCTATGATTACTGGAGAAATACTCTGATAATAGCATAAATTCTGATAAACAGTCGTGACTCACTTACACTGAGAAGCCACTGTAAAATAGAATTTCAAAAGATGCATAAAATTAGCACAAAAACAGTTGAGGTGGACTCATGCATGAACTCATTTATCAGTAGGTTTCAGGATAATTACAGCTCTTTAGCAAAATTTTAATTATGACTTATTTCTAAGATGTACTGAAGTAGATCAGACTTTACTCTTTGTCTGTTATTTAGCTTAATGCACACACACATCACTCCATATGAATGATGAAATTTCTGTGGTGGTCTATGTTATTTTAGATAAATAGTCATTGTGTCATTTTTGCACAAATTCTGAGGACAAGTTCTAGTTACACGTTCTGATGATTAAGTTCTGACGTTCATAACTAAGAACTTGTATGAGTATTTCCTAAGATAGATATTCCTTGTTCGAGTTAAGACATTATGTTCTGATGACTGTTAAGTTCCGGTATAGGTCTAAGTTCTGATTTTTCAGTCTAACCCTTTACTTGACTTATCTGTGAGTAAAATTTGGTAACAGTCTCAGATTAATTTCGAAATGTTGAAGTGGAAGATTAATAGTCTATGGTTAAAATATAATGGCACTCGTCCTTGAACAGTTCACTCTTGTTACATGTGCACATTCCTTTTCCAATGACTGTTATTCTTTTTCAAAGTCTAGGGAGACGAGGTAGAATTAATTCTACCTGTTAGCATTAAATATCTTTGCGTCTCTTGGCATTCTCTTGCCTATATAAACAACCACTTCACATCAGTCTTTCCATCACACACACTTATCCTCTTTCTTCTGTCAAAAACACAATGGTTCGATACAACATGTTTTTGAACACACAAACCTTCACAATGGAGCTCAGGTGTGCCGAGTGGCAGCAGGAGTGGCATATAACAGCCATTCCTGAGGAGATCTGGGACTCTGTCCCACAGGAGGTGCTGGCTCACCTTCTATTCTTCGAGATGGATTACCATCGCCATCTGGAGCGCCTGAAGGAGGAAAGGCGGGAAGCTATCCGTCAGCAAGAGCGAATCATACGACTCGCCATCTTGTTTGTCGAAGATAGGAAGAGGAAGATGACTTAATCTCGTCTTCTTCCTGTTCTTCTTCATCCTCAGCTTTGTCAGGCTTCTTAGCTAGGACTAAAGCTGTTGACGTTAGAATTAGAAGCTTAGGGAAAAATCTTGTACTGATGTAATTTCTATTTCATATATGTATTGACTTGATATATTAATGAAAACTGTTTTTACTTCAAGATTTTGTCTCTGAGTTATTTTATCTGTGTTGTTAAATCCTGCTTGATATTCTGATGACCATTTAAATTTTGTCTTTATTTAAGTTCTGATTCTTTGTCAGCACTTATTCATCGAAATTATCTCGGTCATTTTTAACATGATTCATTTTCAGAATATTAATGTTGCAGTGAAAAATAATTCAATCAGTGCTAACGGTTTTAATTTTGAATTAAAACTGTGTCTCTTGATAACTGAAATGGTTTTTCCTTGAAACTAGGCAACTGGGTAAGTAATCATTCCTGTTTTCTCGAGCCCAGTAACTATCCGTTATTACTGCATGTCTGACAGGTGTCCAACGGTAACATTTTTTTTCAGAGTATAAGAACAACAGACAGAAGATTTCTTTAATCTTTTATTTTCTTTATACTTTATCTCTCTTCTTACTTTTACTCTCTTTCTCATTCTTTCTCACGTTGGTTTTTTCATACAGACATTATCTCAAACACCTAACAGGCATACTTGAATTTCAATATTTTTTCACATGGCACCAAAGGATTTAATCATTGATGGAGCAAAGTTTGTTCCAAACAACTATGCTGCAATTCTTGATCATGCTGAAGCTCCATCTGAATTGCATTTTGTGCAAGATCTTCTTGCACATAGTGAGGTTGGGTACGCCTTAACTCAGCCTGAATTATTTTCAAGTCAACAAGTTCTGCGGTTCTGGAGGACTGGAGTTTATGATGATGGTGGTAAACGAGGAACTCCCAGTATTATCTTCCAAGTGGGTGATTCTTCCTATGTAGTCACTCCTGGTACAGTACGAAGAGCATTACATCTTCCAGAAGATTGTACCTTCTCTATACCAGAGGAATCAGAACTTCGGGGGTTAATGACTGATTTGGGATATGAAAAGAGTCTGACGAAACTTGGACAGTTGAAACGGGCTAATATCAGAAGAGAATGGAGTTTCTTCTTCGATTGCATCACCAAGGCTTTTGGCAACAAGTGTTCAAATTTTGATGCCATCCCAATTCTGAGTCAGCACATCGGGTATGCTATTATCCATCAAACTCATTTTGACTTTGCAACTGGAATAATTGGTTTTATTGGGGATAGGATGACAGAGGATCGAGATGTTGTTTATTTTGCTAGATTCTGTCAACTTATTTATACGTATTGTACTGCTGAACCCCAGTTAGTCAGCACTCAAACCCCACCTTTTAAGGTTGCAAAAAGGTACTTTAACGACCTGCTAAATGCTGACACAAAGAAATCAATGGTGAGATAATTACAGATTCCTCAGTCTGTGAAACAAATTCTGGTAAATGCTGATCCTGCTACTTACAAATCCAGTCACTTCTTCTCCATCAACTCCATCTCAGGAACCTGTATTTGACAAGTCTAATTCACCTTCTATGTCTCTTGTTGATCCAGGCACAAGTGCTGAAATTGATATTCAGAACCTGGTTGTGCCTGAAATACTTTTATTAGAAGCTCCAACAGTAAATAATCCTTCCACAACGCCTGTTACTGATACTGTTCAAACTCCTGAGTTATCACTAACACCTTCTCTGCATCAAGATGCTGATGATCAGATTTTAGGTGAGCATCAGGATATGGCTGTTGATCAGAACTTAGTATCAGATCAGCAATTAGAGGATGTTGAAGCCTCCATTGCTACTCACACAGTTGTCTTATCAGAAGATACTGATTCTTTAAGTTCTGATGCTGCAAATGTTGGAGATACTGGTGAAGCTGCTACAACTGTAGATGCTGATGAAGCAGGTCCTTCAGGACATACTCCTCCACTGACTCTTCCTAAGTCTGAACTGCTAAAGGAGTTTGTTATCAGGGATGCACCAGTACCTTGGAGTGAAACTCCTGCAGGTCAGGAGTGGACTAAGGAATGGAACTCAGTTTCATGTGTTCCTAATGCTTTACATCTTGCTGAGCACTTGACTAAAGCTGATGACATGTTACATTCTGATGATTTTAAAACCCAGCTTAGAGTCACTGCATTGAGTACTAAACATCTACAAGGTCTTCATTCCAACACTCATGCAGAGCTACACAAGATTCAGGAGAACTTTATCAAACAGGAACAAGTTTGGAAAATTGATAAGAAAAAGTTCTTCCAACCTACCATTGACAGGGTTGCTTATATTGAGAAAACTCAAGAGAAGCAACAAGCTCAGATTGATGAAATTCTGACAAATCAAGCTTCTCAGCAATCGCAACTTACTGAAATCCAGACCTCAGTGGAACTACTTATCTCTCTTTTATTACCTGCTGATGCCAAAAAGGGGGAGAAGGTAATTAAGTCCAAATGCAAAACCAACAAGTCACTGCAAGGAAAGGATGATGGAAAAGATGACCAAGGAAACTCTGGAATGGGTAGTGGTCATAGTCAAGGTAGAAGGTTTACATCAAGACAAGCTAGTCACAGAACAAGTTCTGATACTGGGAAAAGAATGAGTTCTGCTGCTGGTAAAAGGATAAGTTCTGATGAACTTCTAGATCTTGATGAGGAAATGTCAAGACAGTTATTTCTTCAAGAAAATCCAGGGATGGACTTGGAAAGCTTAAAGGAAGAAGAAGCCAGACTTAAATCAGAGAAAGTCACATCTAAATCTGAAGCTTCTGGTAAAAAGTTACTTCCAAAACCTAAAGGCATTGTGATCAAAGAAAGGATACATACTGAAGAAACTTTGGCTAGATCACAACCACAGATAGATTCAAGATCCAAGGGTAAAGAAAAGGTTGGTGAACCTATCAAGCCTTATGTACCTCCTGAGGAAGAAGAAATTACTGATGGAAAAGATAATCTTGCTCTGACTTCAAGAAAAGTTCTTAAAACAACCTCTGACATGGCTCAAGTTGTTCAGAGTCAAGAAATTGTAAGTTCTGATATTCAGAAGAAGCAAGTAACCTCTGACAGTGCTCAAGTTAACTTGATATCAGAAAATAAATCTAAAACACTCCTACCAGGATTCACTAAAGCAAAATAGACTCAATCTTTGAAGACTAATCCAAGTGGTTTTGAAGCAAGAGTAGTTACTGGAAAGGAAGCTAGAGATAAAACTGGATTGGGAAGTGCTGATGAAAGAAGAGTACACAACACTACCGATGATCCAACTTCCTTGAGTGAACCGGGTATTGGAGCAACTCCTGAGAGATTGAATCAACTAGAATCTGTACAGATGGTTTACCATACCTACTTGAAAGAATACATCATGTTGTATTTCATGACAGATGGTAGGGTTTATCATATAAGACAAAATGCCATTCCATTGAAGTATTTTGAAGAATTGGAGCATGTATTATTCTTACTTCAAGTGGATGACAGAATAACAGAGACTGCTGCAAACTACTTAAAAGAACAGATTCAGAGACAGAAAAGACTTTATTCTGTTAAGTCTGACAGCAGATATGTTCCAAAGTACAGAAATCACAATGGTGATATTGTTGATATGAAGCCTAATACTGTGCAGATCAGAACATATCTTGGTATTAAGGGGCTTGAATTCAATCTAGAGTCTGACAAAGCTTATGTCATAAGACTAGATCGGGAGTTGAGAAAAGCAAAGATTAATGATCTCAGAGCTGCAATATTTCAAACTGGTGAAGATACTGCAGAGCTTAAAGATGTCAAACGGAGAATGATTGATGAACTCAGATATGCTGAGAAATGTTTGTTGAAGAATTATCTCAGAACAACTCCTGACATCAGAGAGATCAGAAAATGATGAAGCCAAGTCGAAGATCTACAACTGCTTAAATTCTGACATTTATACAGATTGAAGTTGTTATCAGAAGTTGAATTGGTAAAAACTTTAAGGACTGTAAGTTGTAGTTATCTTGTCTATTTCTCATGCATTTGTACTTAATGTTTTTGACATCATCAAATATCTGTTAAACTTGTATATTTTGCTAATTTACAAGTTGGGGGAGATTGTTAGATATATTTGATAATGTCATGGCTAATATGTTTTATGTTTAGATTTCAGATCTTATTTGAACAGAACAAATCAGTACTTAACTGATCAGTACTTATACTGGAAGTCAGAACTTAAGGGATATCAGTACTTATGATTATCAGGAGATAAGCATCAGGAGATAGATATCAGAACTTAAGTGCTGAAGGACGATCAGATAAGGACAGTAGCTGATTAAAGTTAAGAAGATCAAGATAAACATAAGAAGAGATATGCATGAAGAAGGAATTCCGTGAAGAATGGAATACTTGGAATAGAAGATATCTGATTGATATATTTTAGGAAGCAGAATTATATTCCATATCAATTAGCGATTATCTTGTAACTGTGTAGTATATAAAAACAGACATAGGGTTTACACTATAAGTGTTATCATAATCGAGAATATTATTTACTATAACCCTAGCAGCTCTCGTGATATTTTGTTCATCACTGAGAGATAACAGTTCCAGATTGTAACAGAGTTTATCGTTTAAATAAAGTTTGTTTTCTGTTACATAAGTTCTTGAAGTTTGATTTGATTGTAATAAACACTGTATTCACCCCCTCTACAGTGAAAGTGTGACCTAACAGGATCGTCATATGGTTTTATAACGAGCTTATTCCAGGGAATAGTTTTAGGGTTTCTCAAGAATCGATAACAAGTATAATAATGAACTTTCATTCTATGATGGCATCAATAATATCCTCTCTTTATCAATTCAATATAGAAGGCAGAGTTACTTGCCTCAAAAAGCTTTCCTGCTTTACGGAACTTGAGCTACTGCCACCTAGGATATCCTTCCCTTTTCTAGCCTGAATGCCTATGCTATCCAAATCTACAATACAAAATAGAACCCTAATTAGCAACTTGATCAACTCCCGATGTTTCTCAGAACATCTAACTTCTACCCTAACATTTTAAACTTCAACTTATATACTCGAGTATAATCACATAACACATAATATGATATACTCCTATACTCTTAATATCATAACTATACTTATCATTTAGCATATTGTAACACCCCCAAATCCGGGGTCGGGGATCCGAGTTGTCACGAGTTCCATTTCCCTTAATAACACTTAATCTTAATAAATAACCAACTACTGCGTACTGTGACCCCACAATATACACACACACCACAAGTTATAGTCTCAGAGATGAATACCAAAATAACACATGTCATTTTATTCCACAATTATAAACCATTACACCTTAAAAAGGGTTTCTGAATAAATTTACATATTCTTTTGCCATTATTACAATTCATAAATATACATAAGTCTGGTACAACAACAGTTGAAAACCTAGCCTATTGGTAGTTCCTACCTCAGCTACAACGACATCAACACCTACAGGAAACTGCGGAACATTTCCTATCCGCTCGCGAATTGGGAGCTTGGTCTTGTTCATCTTGTCTAGTTGTTGTTATGTGATGAAAGAATAAAATAAGGGTGAGAAACAAGCCTAACAAAATAACATGTATAGTAATTAACAGTATATGAGCCTTCTCATAGTACTCATGAAATCTTGGTCAAGAAGAAATGAACCAAGTTTGATATCTTAACGTGACGAAGTCGCAAAATATTCAGTATATATATATACTTTTCAAAATATTTGAAATCCTCTTCCATGCATAATATACACAGAGTTCCAGTTTATAACTATATAAACATATCGTTGCAAGGTGATCTCATATATTTAACCTTCTCTCAACATTTTTCTGAAAATCTTTGTCATGCATAAGATAATCATTAACTAGATATAAGTTGAAAAAATGAAGTTACAAGATACTCCCATATACTTATATCTTTTCCGAATACTACTTCAACTACCACTGTTCAAGGTATAATCAGTTTCAAAACTTCATCACATAGATGAGACTACAAGATAAGACTTGAATAGATTAAATTTTTAAAATATAATTTGAAAGAAATGAAGTTACGAGATACTTCATTAAGTCCTGGTATATATATACACCTATATATATATCTCATACACTCCTTGAAAACCTCTGTTCTGAAAATTATAAACAGAGTTGAAATATCCAATGAATTTGGAAAGAAGAAAACCTTGGCATAAACCTGATATCTTGTTGATCAGACAAAGATTCCAATTAAGTCACCTTTTCTACTAGTAGATGGATGAATTCCCCACTGGTCATCACCCTGGCCGCATTAGGACCTTATGTTGGACTGCCACTCAGCCACTTACGCTTTGATGGACTCCCACTGAGCCCATGGCGCCTATGCCGACGTATTTTGATTGGGTTTACTTCTCGAATATTGGGCAAGTAATCAAACTCTTTTATCAAATTAGCAACTTCGCTGCGCCAAAAATATACCACGGACCCGGATCCCTTAGGTTTTGAGCGAGTAATTAGATCCCCTTCGAAAGGAAGATCTTAAATTTGAAAATGAGTTTTGGGATCCGCTCTAACTTTAAAATCATTTTAAAGACTAAAATATGTTTTTGAAAATGTTTGAAGTAAGGATGATTTAATAGAATAAATCAGTTACAAAATAATTGAAGAATATCTGAATATTATTCTTTAAATAATATTCCAACAAAGAATAGCTTTTATCAAAATAAATCCAGTAAAAGTTTTTAGAAATAATACTTGAAACGAATAATAATTATTGAAAGATATACTTATACGAAAGAAAAAATCTTTATTTGAATAATCGAAAATAATGTTTGATTATTGTTCAAAACTATCGAATATACCTTATTCGATTAATAGTTATAGAAAACTATATATATATATTATACTCGGGAACATCGACTCCCGGTTTAGAAAAATGTTCACCTTTGGGTCCCTTATACTAAGGGTATACGCAACTACTGCTTATCTCTAGCATAGGTATTATGTAGTTTATAAGCATTTGAATTGATAATAAAATATCAATATTTTACAACATGCATATATATACCATATCAACATGCTCCAATATATCGCAAGATTTGGCGATAACAACCATGCATTTATCTCAAGATAATGCATCAATATATTTACATCACAACAACAGTATAATGGGTAGAAAACTTGCCTGAGTGTTCCGGGGTAGACTTAAGCTTAGATTGGGTCCGGTAACCTATGAACAACATCATAAGCTGAAATTAAACCATGGTCTCTTAAGAAACTAGACTTTATCCACTTAGACCCTAACGTTCGCTTTTACGCTTAACGATTTACATAAGTCCCTCAAGTACCCTTGGCTCCGCCATTTTATAAAATTAACCATTAAACATTTTAAGCCGACTCTTTCGCGAGTACTTTACCAACTTCCTAATCCACCTTACATAATTGTTTCGTAATCCAATTAATCTTTTAAGGGCCTTAAACAAGGTTTTAAAGTTAAGAGAGGGGTAAATGTTCGTTCGCGAAATGCTGTACCTTAAAACGGTCGTTTCTCCTAGACCGTACATCGGATCTAAGCGAACCACATACCAAAACGAAGCTTACGAAATGATCTAGCTAAAAATGGCAAGGTTCAGAATCTTACAGTGAGTTCACGGGTCCTGAAGCTAAGAACAAAAACAGTCTAAGGTAATCGTACATTATGACGATTATGTTTACGTGATTTCCCAAAATTTTACCAAATCAATTCAACACCAAACCATCATTAATCAATCCCAATACAACCATATGATAATATCACTCATCAAACAACATTAAACCATTAAACTAAGCCCAAATCATACCAAGAATCATCAAGAACAACAACTATTACTCTTAACTCCCAAAATTAACAAAAACACTTAACAACTAAGATCTCAACATGACAAATCAACTACTACACTTGATCTATCATTCCATCATCATAACATTCATACCAAACAACTTAATACTGGGATCATGAAGAGCTATACCTTCCTTGAAGCTTTTAATCAATGAAAGATCCTTGGAAAGTCTATGGGAGCCTGGATCCACCTTTAAACAACCATGATCTTTCAATCAAAAACAAGAAACACAAAGTTAGATCTTGAAGTTACTATTTACCCTAAACTTTAGGAATTGTTTAACTACGTAAACCTTGGAATCCTGGCTTCAAACTTATAGCATAACTAAGTTAAGAATTATGGAAGCTAGGAAACAACCTTATAATTTTTGAAGGTGTGTAGCTTGAGTTTTGAAGAATTACTCATTTATTTTCTTGAAAAGTTGAAGTGATGATGAATAGTAATGGGGGAGAGAATGCTTCTAGCTTGGCTTGGTTAATTGTGTGGTGTTTTATTTGTTTGGTTAATATAACCTTGGTATAACCAAGGCTAAAATACTTGGCCACCATTCATCCTTGCTAATATCTTTCTAACCTTGCTTACATCATCAAGCTTATGTCATCCTCTTGCCATGTTAGTCACAAAATACTGTAAAAGGGGGTTGAATACAGTGTTATTACAATCAAATCGATTTCGAACACAAGTAACAGTAACATATATATT